>NC_057798.1:486178851-486214114 GCF_018294505.1 Triticum aestivum
CGGCTGAGACCAGCTCGAGGGTCGGGACCCGAGGACGTAGAGCGTCGACATCTAACCAAGCTTGTGCGTTAAAGGGGGGGTGCCTGAGCATCGCGACTCAGGGCTCCTACTGGCTCTCCAGCCCTCACCCTCTGGCTTTGCCCATGGCATCGCGCCCCGGCAAACCAGCGACGGCTGAGACCAGCTCGAGGGCTGGGACCCGAGGACGTAGAGCATCGGCATCTGGCCAAATTTGCAGGAACACATCACAAGTTAAGGCCCAGTGCCAGGCGCAACCCGCCTTGAGGTAGGGCCCCGTGAGTCCCGCGCTGGCTCACGAGTGCCCAGATACACCTCCTCATGCCCTACCGTGCCAGCCACGTGTCAGGGTGGGGTTGTATACGCCCCGGGGGCTCCTCCCGGAGGGGAGCCCCCTCCCACGCACCAGTGGAAGCACCATGCTCCGCGCTGGCTGACGACACTGCCGAGGAGCGGCTATGCCCGTACACATACGGAAGTGCTATGCTCCGCGCTGGTGATAAACAACTGAGGGTGGCCCTTGGCCGCATCAACCTCAGGGAGCCCAGAGCTCAGTGTCTGGTCTCATCGCAACGCCTCCCCTTGGGAGTGCCGCGCAAGGGGGCTGGGCACAGGGGCTGCGCCTGGGTCATGCCTAGACGAATGCCGCCCAGCCAGGCCCCTCGGGCCTGGTTCGTCGCGCGTCTCTCCCCGAGCGGAGCCAAGGTATGAAGGCCATTTGAGCATCAAGGGGGACTCCTGAGCATCGCAACTCAGGAGCCTAACTGGTCACGTAGCCCCTCACTCCTTAGTTCCGAAAGGCTAACGGCGGTTGAGGTATGCATGGGGCCGGGCTCTGTAGACGTAGAATGGTAGATTCACCCACACATCTCACCTCCCTACTTGCTGTTCGTGCGCCAAGGGGGACTCCTGAGCATCGCGACTCAGGAGCCTAACTTGTCACGTAGCCCCTCACTCCTTGGTCCCGTCCTGGTTTCCGGTCGGGGCTAACAGCGGCTGAGGTATGCGCGGGGCCGGGCTCTGCCGGCGTAGAACATAAGCAAGTAGGAAGAGCGCAAATTTCAAGGAATTCAAAAGCAAATATTACAGTCCATAGCTGTTACCACGACACCAAACACAAGTTTAAACGCCTCCTCGAGGCATGATGCATGTTGCAGAAGCTGAAAGCAGGACAAGAGCCACGACGGAGTCATTTGTTGGCGGCGGAGCTGCGCGGAGCGGGTTCGCCTCGTGGAGCCGCAGGACCGGCAGCGCCTCGCTTCGGCTTGGTGCTGAAGGCCCGGAACTTCGACAGCAGAGCCTCCGCATGACCCTTCACGGCCTTAGCAGCGGCAGCGGCAAGCTCGCCGCTCACTGGCTCCAGCAGGCTGTCGAGATCAACGTTGGGGTCGAGAAGGTAGACGTGGGTAAGGACCCACGTCAGCGCTGCAGAAGACATGACGCGCGCCTCGGCCTCAGCCATAGGACCAAGGCCAAGGGTGACATCTTCAAGAGCATGGACCATGAAGGGGAGCAGCTTGGCGGGGCCATCCTCAGCGCCGGCCAGCGGGCTTTCCAGGCTGCTGTCGTAGAGCAACTTCAGCAAGCTGCGAACCTTCACCTCCGTCTCCGTGAAGGCCTCGCGGTCCTCGGCAAGGACCCATGCCTTGCCGTCCAGCTCGTCCTTCCACGCCTCCAACTCCTGCTCCAGTGCGCCCAGGCGGTCACGGTGCTTGTTAAGCTTGGCGTCCCCGTCCTTGATGGCCGCCTTGCGAGCCTTCAGGTCTTCCTCCTTCTCTTGACGGATGCGGACCTCCTCGGCAAGCTGGTCCCGCAGGCCCTCCAGTTCGCTCTCAAGTGCCTTGCAGCGACCTTGGGAATCAGCCGCCTCTCCCAAGGCAGCGTCTCGAGCGGCCTTAGCCCCGAGGACGGCCTGCTTCTCCTTGTCGCAGGCCGTCAAGGCCTAAACCAATGTCGCTCGAATCGAAGCATCAGAGCGAATCCAGCCAGAAGCCAGCTCCAAGCGCCCGGCCACCAAGCGAGGGTCGGCGCCCAGAAGATCTTGCCGCAACCGGTCCAGTTCGGCAGCGGCGCGGTCCAGGATGGTGGAAGGAGTCGGAGAGACAGCAGTTGGTGGAGTAGGAGGAGAGGACGGCAGCGTAACCACAGCATTCTGAGGCAGGACCACCTGCGCCCCAACAGCTAAGGCGATGGCATCAGGCAAGGATACTTCAGGAGTCGCTTGGACCATGGGGGCTGAGCTCGCCCCAGCCAGCTCCACCAGGCCTCGCGAGGACGACCGGGCAGGAGAGGCCTGTGCCTTGCAGCCACCTTCTTTCATGGGCAGAGGCGCTGCCCCGGATGGAGCCTCAGGAGCCCCCTTCAGTTTCTTCGCCGCAGGCGCCAACCTAGCCAAGAGATACAGACATCAAGCCTCAACGACAAAGCAAGGAATAAAACAAGAATCAAGCACTTACTGGTCGCCGCTCACGAGCTCGAGCAACCTCCAGCCATACTTGAAGCCCGAGAGCCGGCTGCTGGGATCAGCCTCGAGAGGCCCGAAAGCAAGAGGCACGTCTAAGAATCACCTCGGAGTCGGGGCAGACCCGAGGGGGACCAGCCCAGACCTGGCCTTCTTCAAGATCGGGGGCAAGCTCCCGCCACCCCGCTCGTCATCATCCTCGTCGTCGCTTGGCGGGAGGCAGAGAGCGCGGGGCCTGCACCGGGGGAGAGGCGCTCTCGACTCCCCGTCGGTAGCCTCGGAGTCAGGCTCCCCTTCCCGCTCCTCTTCTCCCCCCTCTTCGCTGGAGTCGCCGGAGGACACGTCCACCATCGCCTGGGTCGTCGGGTCCTCGGGAGCCTCCGTGGGCACGGGCCCGTCTCCATTAAAGACGGGCATGGAGTCCACCACCTTCTCCCAATCATCTCGAAGAAACAGGGGCACAGGGGCGCCCTCCAGCCTCGCCACATCTCCTCCGACCAAAGATTGGAGGACCGCGGCCAGGTCCTCGCCGGCCAAGACTGCGGGGCTCAGGCGGGGCCTCCACAGCGGAAGCGAGTACTTATGAAGCGGGGCCACCTGGTGCTCCAGGAACTCCCTCAGGAGCGGCGCACCAGTCAGTTTCGCCGCCGACATGCTTCCCGGCCTTAGAACTGCGTCCATCTTCTCCAACACCGGCCTCGTGCGAGGGTCCACGAGTTCCGCGCGAGACCAATCATCGGAGCTCGTGGGCTGCCCCATGGGCAGAGTCAGCCGAGGATGGATGCGCCCAGCATCTACCAGGACCCACTTGCTCCTGAAGCCTTCAATCCTCTTCCCGAGCTTTGAGATGGCGTAGGAGCCGCCGTACGCGACAAAGCTCGCGCACGCGGAGATGGCACCACGAGAGGGCCGGAGGGAGAAGTAGTGGCGCAGCAAGGCCACTGAGGGCTGCACTCCAACGTGAGCCTCGCAATAGTAGGCGAAGATCGCCAGAAGAAGAACAGAGTTGGGGTGGAGATGCAGAGCTTGCAGGTCGTAATGGCGGAGGACAGAGAAGAAAAACTCAGAAAAGGGAGGCACCAGACCGGCAGCAATGGCACTTATGAAGAGCGGATAGAAGGTGCTCCCTCGGGCCTCAAGAAGGGCGGAGCCGGCCTTGAACACCTTCGCCCCGTCGATGCTGTGTGCCGCCACCATCCAGCACATCCGGGCAAGGCTCGCCTCCGATACGTTCGGCGAGTCCAAGGCAGGCGAGTACCAAGATTCGGTCGGGGTCTGGCGAGGCGCCATGTCTTGCTAGGGTGTGCGGTCAAGGTAGATCTGAAGATTTCAGAGGCAGGAAGGAGAGCGCAAGAAAGGGGATCTGGGCAATGACCGGAGGAAGCAAGGGAAGCAAAGCCTAGGCAGATGCCGCTCTTTTGTCGATTCACGCAGTTGCGGAGCCGCCCACGTCCAGTCAACTGCCACACGGCGCCCGAGGCCGCAGGCTATTAGGGCCCGTGATGCTTCACACTTGCCCCTTCGCCTCTCTGCTCAGCCAAGTCCGGGCGCGCCTCGGGCCCGGGGGCTACTGTCGGTGTTCTGGGAACGGGGGTCCCCAGACTTGCCTACCTGCGGCCTGCGGCGTGGCTCAAGGGGTGGCCCAGCATGGCCCATCTTCATCAGCACGAGCTCAAGACCCTCGCGAGGGGCCAAGCCTCGCGGGGCGGACGACAGGAGGCTTCCTCAGGCACGGCCTCGTCAGGCTGGCTCGCGAGGAGGCGGAGAGATCAAGGCGGGGTACCTCACGAGGTGCCCATGACGCAAGCCATGACGACCAAGGGCGCCAGGCGGGCGCCAGGCCACGCAGTGTCCTCCCTTTCCTCTTTGGTGCAAAGGGAGCAAGCGCAGGCGGGAGCATCAAGCAAAGGCATCCATTTCGGTGCAACAAGACCAAGGCCAGCAGAACGGCAGGATGGAGGTCATCGTGGAGCTCAAGCCGGCGTCACCACCAGAGCCTTTGGCAGGTGAGGACCAACTTTAGTCAGGATAAGTGTACTACATGTTCCCCTTCAAAATGGCCAATTGTTGGCGCCCTTCCCGCTCAATATTTGGGAGGAGGCCTAGGGCCTTTGCCTATAAATAGGACTAGCCACCACAAGGTAGACGACGAGATCCCAACGGACCGATCAATCGAGAGAGCGACTGAACTCCCCCTAGTAGTTCATCGCACCAGCCAAGAACAGACCCTCGTGAGGCTGTTCTCCCTTGTATTGTTCATCATCAGCCCCTGAGGCAATGCACCACACCTCACACTGGAGTAGGGTATTACACCGAAATGGTGGCCCGAACCAATATAAACTCTGTGTCTCTTGTGTTGTTCCTTTGATTGCTTAGATCATAGCGAGGCGATGAGGTGCAGGTAGGCAGAGGGTGAAATCTCCACGCGCACCCCAGAGTTCGAACCTAGAGGGTCTGCGGGAACCCAAAATCCGACACTGGACATCTCTCATATCATGTGGGTTGAGCTCTGGTTTGCGGTCTACAATCGCAAAGTGCCCATCTATGGTCCATACCTACACCTCTTGATCTCAAAGACTTGGGAGAAGCTCTATCCGAAGGAGGACTTTTCTGCTCCAAACTGGGTTCGCCATGAGCCTATCAAGCTGCATCAGAAGAACAAGTGGGCCAATACCACTACCAGGGCTGAGGCTGATGCTGCTAGGATGGATGTTGATGAGGACGAGGTTGAGGAGGAGGAGGCTGAGGACAGGTCTGTTGGGTATGCTCCTCCATCTACTGAGCCCTCTTAGGCTAAGAAGCTGAAGGCAAAGATGAAGACCCTATTCTGCATGCAGGCCAAGGGGCAGTACATGACCCATGTTGCTTCCAAGGAGAGTCGCCAGTGCGACAAGAGGATCTTGAGGACGTTTGGTGAGATCATGGAGAGCGGGTCAGAGAAGAACATCACTCCTAAAGCTGACTGGATGACCAAGCAGGGCTATCAGTGGACCGAGTCAAAGGAGGAGTCCATTCCCGCTGCCGAGACCGATGAGGACATTGTTGGGTGATCTCTGCAGAGGATGCTACCACCTGTGTCGTAGGTGTCCTCTGTCTTTTTGGTGTCTTGATGCCAAAGGGGGAGAGAGAGTGTAGGATTTGCTTTCGTGTCTCTATTTTCATTTCGTTGGTCCTTCATTCGTGTTGCTTTGGTTTGTTGGTTTGCGTTTGTGTTCGTGTGTGTCTTGGAGACTATCATATGGTGTAAGACCTATGCACTTAAGCTTATCTTATTATCTATCATGCTTAGTAGTTTGCGAGCCTATGCTGTCTTGTGCCCTTTACTTTATGCTCATATTCATTACCTTGCCTCCATGTGTAGTGTCATTTATATATTGGTGCAAGGAATGCCTCGTCTATAAAATATAGGGGGTGTTCATCCTAGTATGTATGCCGTGTAGTCCAAAGCATATAAATAGAGTGCACACATCTAGGGGTAGCCTGACTATATTTTGTAGATGGTGGGTTTGCTTATGTTCATTTCTGTATCCTTATATGCAAATCATGTATTGTCATCAATCCACCAAAAAGGGGGAGATTGTAAGGGCATATTTCTCCCTATGTGGTTTTGGTGATTGATGACAATGCATTTGCGGACTAGTCGTGTGCATTGAGCATTTTAGATATCCCATGTCTAGGCACAAGACGATTCGGTGCCCCTCGGAGCCTAGTGAAGACGATGTTTCTCTACGTTTCTTTTCAGTGGATTTGATTCATAGGAAAGTCGTACTATTAAGAGAGGGTCCGCTTTGGAAAGGTTAGGGTGGAATCAACATGTACACGTCTGTTCCTTTGCACTGCCTTTCTTTTGCTTCTTTGGAGCACCGACCGTTTATCTGTGTCTTTGCAAAATGAAGGACTCCAAGTGGTATTGTGATGTGGCATGCAGTAGTACTGCTCAAGGGAGTAGTAGTACCGCAGAGGCCCATGGTAGTACCGGACAGGGACGCGGTACTACCGCTCCTCGGGCACGGTAGTACCGTGGCCTCTAGCCCAGCACGGTAACACGAGCGGAAGTAGGGGCAGATGTAATTTTTTACATCCGCGCCCTACGCGGTAGTACAGCTCCCTGCATGCGGTAGTACCGTGTCGGATTTTTGCACAGATCAAAACTCAACGGAAGTAGCCACGGATGTAATTTTATTAGCCCGTGCCTTCCCAGCCTTGACAAACCCTGCCTTGCGGTAGTACTGCAAGGGCGCACGGTAGTACCGCTTCGGTGGTTCTACCGCTCGTTGCGTCAATGCAACAGGGCCTCATCTGGTCTCTGTTGTGGGAGCGGTAGTACCGCACCACCTAGCGGTAGTACCGCAGGTTGGTGCGGTAGTACCGCATGTCACGGGCTGAATAAGTGGATAACGGTTGGATTTTTCCTCTCACTATATAAGGGGGGTCTTCTTCTCCAAGTCGGCTACCTCTCCATCCCTAGGCTCCATTGTTGCTCCAAGCTCCATTTTCGCCCGATCTCTCTCCCTAGCCAATCAAACTTGTTGATTCTCTAGGGATTGGTTGAGAAGGCCCCGATCTACACTTCCACCAAGAGAAATTTGATTCCCCCCACTAATCCCTTGCGGATCTTGTTACTCTTGGGTGTTTGAGCACGCTAGACGGTTGAGGTCACCATGGAGCCATATTCCATTGTGGTGAAGCTTCGTGGTGTCGTTGGGAGCCTCCAATTAAGTTGTGGAGATTGCCCCAACCTTGTTTGTAAAGGTTTGGTCGCCGCCTCCAAGGGCACCAATAGTGGAATCATGACATATCGCATTGTGTGAGGGCGTGAGGACAATACGGTGGCCCTAGTGGCTTCTTGGGAGCATTGTGCCTCCACACCGCTCCAACGGACACGTACTTCCTCTCAAAGGGAAGGAACTTTGGTAACACATCCTCGTCTCCACCGACTCCACTCTTGATTATCTCTCACCTTTACTTGTGCAAGCTTATATTGTGTTGTATCCCTTGCTTGTGTGCTTGTTGTTGTTCCAGCATATAGGTTGCTCACCTAGTTGCATATCTAGACAACCTACTTTGATGCAAAGTTTAAATTGGTAAAGAATAGCTAAAATTGTTAGTTGCCTATTCACCCCCCCCCCACCTCTACTCAACTATATCGATCCTTTCAGCTATAAAAATGCCATAAGAGGTAGGTATGGTGGCTATTTTGAGGAAGATATAATGAGGCTTATGTGTTGTAGAGCATATCATATCACGGGGTTTGGATGCAACGGCGAAGTTTGCATGACTCTTGAGGTGAGAAAGGGCAATGCACGGTACAGAAGAGGCTAGCAAATTGCCAAAAGGTGAGTGTGTGTGTGTGTATAATCCATGAACTCACATTAGTCATAACGAACTCACATACTTATTGTGGAAGTTTATTAGCCCTCAAAGCAAAGTACTATCATGCATGCCCCTAGGGGGATAGATTGGTAGGAAAAGACCATTCCCTGACTGCCACTCATAAGGAAGACAATCAATAATAAATCCTGCTCCAATTTCATAGCATAACGAGAGACTATATGTGCATGTTTCGGGAATCACAAACCTTAACAGCAATATTGTTACTAAGCCACAATCATTCACTAGTACCTCCCACACATTACCATCTCTATATCGCAAAACTATTGCAAGGAATCAAACATATCATATTAAGTGATCTACAAGTTTTATGTAGGATTTTATGACTAACCATGTGAATGACCAATTCCTGTTGACTCTCTAAATAGATATAAGTGAAGCAAGAGAGTTTAATTATTTCTAGAAAATATTTGCCCATGCTCTAACAAATACAAGTGAAGCAAAAGATCATTCTACAAATAGCGGTTTTCTATGTGTAGAGAAACAGGCAATCCAAACTTCAAATGATATAAGTGAACCACATAAAGCATTCTATAAAGCCATACTCAAAAGATATAAGTGAAGTGAACGAAGCATTCTATAAATCAACCAAGGACTATCTCATACCAGCATGGTGCATAAAAGAAAAAGGGGAAATAAACACAAAAGACGCGCCAAAAATTTACGCATATCATGTGATGAATAAAAATATAGCTCCAAGTAAAATTACCGATGGTCGTTAGAGAAAGAGGGGATGCCTTCCGAGGCATCCCCAATCTTAGTTGCATGGGAGTCCTTGAATATTACCTTGGGGTGCCTCGGGCATCTGATGAGGATACAGACCTGGGGTAGGGTCATAGGCCTGACCTATACGTCCTACCCAAGGTCACTACCCAAGAAGACAAGAAGTTCAAGAGGCAACATGAGACCCCCGGTCGAAGATGTCGAGTGCAATCCACTCGACATCATGTCACTCGGGAGTCTTCCTACCTACTATCACTCGACCATCCAGAGAATCACTCAACCTCCCAAAGACCAGGAATCACTCAGCATGCAACGGACAGGCATTCACTCCGTAGTCTTTAGGGTCATTAACAACACTTAAGGCTGGCGTTACCAGTAACGCCACCACTTTATGTACATTAAGTCCCTTGTAATGGAGGGCGGAAAGGGTCCTGGCCAACTCTATATAAGCCACCCCCTCCTTTGGCACAAGGGTTTACACCCCTTGTAACATCACACATATAATCCAATTGACCACCAAGACGTAGGGCTATTACTTCCTTCGAGAAGGGCCTGAACTCATAAACCCCGTGTGTACACCTTCACCATAGTTGAGATCTTGCCTCTCCATACCTACCCCCCTTTCTACTGTCAGCCTTAGAACTATGACAGTTGGCGCCCACCGTGGGGCGGGTGTCTTAGTGACTTATTGGTGAAGTTGCAAGTTTTTCCGATCATCATCATGGTTTCCGGCGGCTGATTGGCTGAGGGCCGCGAGATCCGTCTCAGCGTGGTCATTTTCGTCGCCGACGACTCAGCGTAGCTTCAGGAAGCTCCGCTTGACGTTGAGGCGCTCCCCGTTCGAGGGGCGACGCACTTTCGCGTGTGTGTTCGCGGCGTCCTTCTTCGGCAGCCGTCGACCCAGTATCAGTCGGCTCCAATGGTGTCTTCCCTCCTCGCTGTTCGCCGCTGCAAGCGATCCGGTCGATCGCAGCTTCAACGGTGGGTGAAACACATGGTCGCTCGGCGTTCGGCCACCCATCAAGTCGCGGAAATCGAGCCCAACGAAATTCTCCACGGCCTGTTCGATCTGTCGACTGGCTCCGCAGAGACTGCATCCGAGTGCGATAGCAGCGACCCTGCGGCTGAAGTCCTGATGGTCGATGGTCCGCGTGACCCACCTGGCTTTTGTCGCAAAGACGACGAAGATGGTGGCGGCGATCCGTCGCACGTCCATGAGGAATATCATCCCGAACCTCTTTCTTCGCAGCAGAGGGAAGAACTTCGTCGCCGCAACATGGATGCACTCCACACGCCCATCGTTGGAGAAACCCTCGAGGCTCGGGCCTTGGAGGAGGCGCGCTTGGCTAATTTGGCTGAGCGCACTCGACTGGAGAACCTGCAGCACGCTCTCGACGAGCGGGCTCAGGAACGGGTTCCTGAGTCCAGTCGACGGCAGCTTTTACCCCCTCCACCTAAGGTATACCATACTCCGATTCATAACCTCACAGCTGCGGCCCGAATTGCAGAGTCGATTCAACCTTCCCAGTCGGAGGCTGGCAGAGGGTTGATGCAGATCCGGGCCTTCCTCCGGGCAGCAGGAAAGCAGAACACTACAGTGTCTCAGTCGCGGAATAGGATTCACAGCAGATCCGTAGTAGCGGATATAGTTCAGTCGGCCCACAGCCCAAGATCGCCCCAGCGGCGTGAAGGCCGTGGACAGTATGATCGTTAGCTAGACCGCGATAATCATCGTCGAGTGCCTACGCCTCCTCCGAGGAGTGCGTCATATGTGCCTCGGGAGAACAATGATAGACACCGTCACAGTGACGAGCGAAGAGCACCGGTTGACCCAAGGGAGCCAGGCTTCAATGTGAGATCCATTCTCGTTCAAGGCCTCATCGACCGGAACAGAGCACATAGAGAAGACCCTGGTAGAGATCGTCCGAGTGGCAGCAGATTGCATGTTTCAGGTCCAGAGTGTTTCAGCAGAGCCATCAGGGCACTAGTGATTCCTCCCAACTTTAGGTTGGCAACCAGAGTAAGTAAGTTCACTAGAGAATCCAAGCCTGAAACCTGGCTTGAGGATTACCGAGTGGCTGTGCAGATTGGAGGCGGAAATGATGAGATAGTGATGAAGCATCTCCCTCTTATGTTGGAAGGGTCGGCCCGAGCGTGGTTGACTTAGTTGACTCCAGGCAGTATACACAGTTGGGAGGAGCTGGCTCGAGTGTTCACAAGAACTTTTGAGGGCACGTGCAAGCAACCAGCAGGATTGCCCGAGTTGCAGCATTGTGTGCATAAGCCGAATGAGACTTTGAGGGAATTCATTCAGAGATGGACCACTTTGCATCACACCGTTGAAAATGTATCAGAGCATCAAGCAGTGTGCGCTTTCAAGGAAGGCGTCAAATACAAAGAGTTGGTCCTGAAATTCGGTCGGACTGGGGATATGACTCTGACTCGGATGATGGAGATAGCCACACGGTACACTAACGGAGAAGAAGAGGATCGACTCCGTAGCGGGAAGAGTAAACCAGTCGGCCAAGAGGCCGGTGGAGGTAATTCCAGTCGGAAACAGAATCGTAAGGCCGAGCCAGCGGCACCCGGTGAGATTGCAGCAGTGGCTCAAGGAAAGTTTAAGGGAAAACCTAAGGGGCCCTGGCCCCCTAACAAGGTAAAGGATCAAGCAGGAAATGATGTGTTGGATTTGCCATGTCACATCCACACGAAGAAAGATGAAGAAGGTAATCTGATTTACCCAAAGCATACCACTCGACAATGTCGACTCCTGATCCAGCAGTTCTGAGAGAAACAGCCCAATGAGAAGGAGAAAGAGTCGGACAAAGATGAGGATGAAGAGGAAGACGATGGTTATCCCAAAGTCAATTCCACTCTCATGATTTTTGCTGATGTTGAGAGCAAGAGTCGGTTGAAGGTTATCAACAGAGAAGTGAATATGGTTGCTCCGGCGACAACGACCACGTACCTGAAATGGTCTCAGACAGCCATCACATTCGACCAGTCGGACCATCCTGCTCGTGTAGCCACCCCGGGAGGCAAGCACTGGTGGCCGATCCAGTGGTCGGAGGCACTCGACTGACTAAAGTGCTGATGGACGGTGGTAGCAGTCTGAATATCCTTTATGCTGAAACCTTGAAGGGGATGCGCATTCCGATGTCCAAACTTAGCGAGAGCAATATGGGCTTCCATGGTGTTATCCCCGGAAAGAAAGCCGAATCACTCGGCCAGATCGCTCTCGACGTGGTTTTCAGTGATTCCAAGCATTACCGTAAGGAAAAGTTGACATTTGAAGTCGTGGATTTCCAGAGTGCTTATCATGCCATTCTGGGGAGGCCTGCATATGCACGTTTCATGGCTCGACCATGTTACGTGTACCTCAAGTTGAAGATGCCTGGCCCCAAGGGTGTGATCACAGTTACTGGCAATCGGCAGAAGGCGGAGGAATGCTTCCAGAAAGGTTCCAAAATTGCCGATGCGCAGATGGAAGCTGTTGAACTTCAAGAGTATCAGAAGAATGCAGATTCGAGTGATTTGCTCCGAGCCAAGAAGCCTGCCACAGATTCTGCATTTCAGTCGTCTGGTGAAACGAAGCCGATTCATATTCACCCGACCGATCCCAATGCCACGCCGACTCATATATCAACGACACTCGACAGCAAATAGGAAGAAGCACTCATACAGTTCCTCCATGAGAACTGGGACATCTTTGCATGGAAACCCTCTGACATGCCGGGTGTACCGAGAGGACTGGCTGAGCACCGTTTGTGTGTCGACCCCAAGGCAAAACCCGTCAAAGAGCACATTTGGCGGTCCGCCGTGCAGAAGAGGAAAGTGATTGGCGAAGAAGTGGCCGGCTGCTAGCAGCAGAGTTCATCCGAGAGATCTACCACTCTGAATGGCTTGCCAATGTAGTCATGGTCCCTAAGAAGGACGATTCACTTCGTATGTGCATTGATTTCAAGCATATCAATCGGGCCTGCCCGAAAGATCACTTCCCTCTCCCCCGCATCGATTAGATTGTTGACTCAACTGCGGGGTGTGAGCGCTTGTCTTTTCTAGATGCATATTCCGGGTATCATCAGATCCGACTGTATGGTCCCGATGAAATAAAAACAGCCTTCATCACCCCATTCGGGTGCTTTTGCTATGTCACCATGCCATTCGGTCTTAAAAATGTCGGAGCCACATTCATGAGAATGATTCAAAAGTGCCTGCTCACTCAAATCAGTCGCAAAGGTTCCAACCTATTGACTAACCTCACAGAAACCTTTGCCAACCTAAGAAGGTACGATATCAAGCTTAATCCGTCAAAGTGCACGTTCGGAGTTCCAGGAGTAAAGTTACACAGTTTTCTCGTTTCCGAACGAGGGATCGATGCTAATCCAGAAAAAGTTGATACCATCCTCCGAATGAAATGCCCTGTGCGAGTGCATGACGTTCAGAAGTTAACTGGTTGTTTGGCCGCCTTGAGTCGATTCATTTCTTGTCTCGGTGAAAATGCCTTGCCACTTTACCGACTGATGAAGAAATCTGATAAGTTAGAGTGGACTGAGGAAGCTGATGCAGCGTTTGCAGAACTCAAAACCCTACTTTCCATGCAGCCAGTGCTCACTTCACCAATCAGCAAAGAGCCTTTACTACTTTATATTGTAGCCACTGGACAAGTTGTCAGCACAGTACTCACGGTCGAGCGATTAGAGGAAGGAAAAGTGTACAAGGTTCAGCGCCCAGTTTATTATCTCTCTAAATTTTTGACTCCATCCAAGCAATGATATCCTCATTGTCAGAAGCTTGTCTATGGAATATACATGACCATGAATAAGGTTTCACATTACTTCTCTGATCACTCCATTACAGTCGTCAGCGACGCACCATTATCCGAGATTCTGAATAACAAAGATGCAACTGGTCGAGTGGCAAAATGGGCGATTGAACTCCTTCCATTGGATATCAAGTTTGAGGCAAAGAAAGCTATCAAGTCCCAATCGATCGCAGATTTCCTTGCTGAGTGGATTGAGCAGCAACTACCGACTCAAGTTCACTCGGAGCATTGGACTATGTTCTTTGATGGCTCCAAGATGCTGAACGGATCAGGTGCTGGGGTAGTATTCGTGTCCCCCCACGGAGACAAGCTTAACTATGTTCTCCAGATTCATTTTGATTCCTCCAATAATGAAGCAGAATATGAAGCACTTTATACGGTTGCGTATGGCCATTTCACTCGGCGTCCGTCGCCTTATGGTATATGGCGACTCAGATTTGGTGGTTAATCAAGTGATGAAGGAATGGGATGTCAGAAGCCCAGCCATGATCGGTTATTGCAATGCAGTAAGAAAGCTGGAAAAGAAGTTTGAAGGATTGGAGCTTCATCATATACCCCGACTGAAAAATCAAGCTGCAGATGAGTTGGCGAAGATAGGTTCAAAGAGAGAGGCCATTCCCTGCAATGTGTTTCTGGAACATATTCATTCACCTTCAGTTCAGGAAGA
Organism: Triticum aestivum; assembly: GCF_018294505.1. Lineage (NCBI taxonomy): Eukaryota > Viridiplantae > Streptophyta > Magnoliopsida > Poales > Poaceae > Triticum > Triticum aestivum. The sequence goes on from NC_057798.1 coordinate 486,192,937, forward strand.
TCCTTTCACTGAAGAGTCGCCACAGCCCAAGAGCGCCACAGATCCGACTGAAGTCGAAATCCCAGCCGTGGTCGACTTAGTCATGGAGGTTTTGGTCATCACTCCCGACTGGACGGTGTCGTACATCGCATACATTCTTAGGAAAGAACTTCCAGAGGATGAAGAAGAGGCTCAACAGATTGTCCGACGATCTAAGGCCTTTACCGTGATAAAAGGACAGCTGTTCAGAGAAAGTGTAACTAGGGTCTGCCAGAAATGCATCACGCTAGAAGAAGGCCGAATGATCCTCAATGATATTCACTCGGGGACCTGTGGTCACCATGCGTCCTCTCGGACCATCGTGGCCAAAGCATACCAAGCCGGATTTTACTGGCCACGGGCCAACGAGATGGCAAAGGAAATAGTGGACAAGTGTGAAGGCTGTCAGTTTTACTCCAACATGTCTCACAAACCTGTGTCAGCTCTGAAGACAATTCCACTCGTCTGGCCTTTCGCTGTCTGGGGATTGGACATGGTTGGGCCTCTGAGGACTGGCAGGAGTGGATTTACTCATGTGCTGGTGGCAGTCGACAAGTTCACCAAATGGATCGAAACCAAGCCCATTAAAAACCTTGAAGCAAGTACAGCTGTGAGTTTCATCAGGGAACTGATATTCAGATATGGCATTCCACACAGCATCATCATAGATAACGTCTCGAACTTTGATTCTGATGAATTCAGAACCTTATTGTGCCTCCCAAGGCACGAGAGTCGACTATGCTTCGGTCGCTCATTGTAGGACCTTGAGAAGAGGTGTCTAGAGGGGGGTGATTAGACACTAAGTACCAAAGTTGCAGTTTTTAAGTTCTTAAAGTTTAAGTGGAGTTTATGCACAAGTTTAACATTCACAACACATAACAAGCAAGCATGCAAAGAGTATATGAGCAGCGGAAGTAAAGCATGCAACTTGCAAGAATGTAAAGCGAAGGGTTTTGGAGGATTCAAACGCAATTGGAGACACAGATGTTTTTGGCATGGTTCCGATAGGTGGTGCTATTGTACATCCACGTTGATGGAGACTTCAACCCACGAAGGGTAACGGTTGCGCGAGTCCACGGAGGGCTCCACCCATGAAGGGTCCACGAAGAAGCAACCTTGTCTATCCCACCATGGCCGTCATCCACGAAGGACTTGCCTCACTAGCGGTAGATCTTCACGAAGTTGGCGATCTCCTTGCCCTTACAAACTCCTTGGTTCAACTCCACAATCTTGTCGGAGGCTCCCAAGTGACACCTAGCCAATCTAGGAGACACCACTCTCCAAGAAGTAACAAATGGTGCATTGATGATGAACTCCTTGCTCTTGTGCTTTAAATGATAGTCTCCCTGAGGGAGTCCTGGATTAGGGGGTGTCCGGATAGCCGAACTATCACCGTTGGCCAGACTCCTAGACTATGAAGATACAAGATTGAAGACTTCGTCCTGTGTCCGGATGGGACTTTCCTTGGCGTGGAAGACAAGCTTGGCGATACGGATATGTAGATCTCCTACCATTGTAAACCGACTCTGTGTAACTCTAACCCTCTTTGGTGTCTATATAAACCAGAGGGTTTTAGTCCGTAGGACGAACAACAATCATACCATAGGCTAGCTTCTAGGGTTTAGCCTCTCTGATCTCGTGGTAGATCTACTCTTGTACTACCCATATCATCAATATTAAACAAGCAGGAGTAAGGCTTTACCTCCATCGAGAGGGCCCGAACCTGGGTAAAAACATCGTGTCCCTTGTCTCCTGTTACCATCCGCCTAGATGCACAGTTCGGGACCCCCTACCCGAGATCCGCCGGTTTTGACACCGACATTGGTGCTTTCATTGAGAGTTCCTCTGTGTCGTCGCCATTAGGAAGGATGCATCATCCCGTCTTTAAAGACGGCACCATTGCCAAAGGAGCTTTGTCCATCGGCCAAATTCTCCGGGTAGGTGATTTTCTTATGACCGCCTGTTCAGCCGTCGCGCCGACGATGACTTCTCGGGTCATCAAAACCAATCTTCACATCAACTCGGAACTCGCCGAGCAGTTAGATCCGATGGAGCTATCCTCCTTAAACGAGCTCTTGGATCGCATCGCCGCCCTGGGAGTCGCTACAGATTACGACCAGATCGGGCCTAAAACCGATCTGAGAGAGATTAACTCTCCCTAGGCTACCCACCACGTTGCGGTGGTAGAAGAACAATACGGCGACCCTTATTCTATCCTAAGGACTAGCTATGTCCGGATTCCTGACCCCTCCATGCCGGATTCCCGTGGAGGGGAGAACACCACTCAAGCCTTGAACTTAAAGTCAGGCAGCGGGCCAGATTCATCGGACAACGTCCAAGAACCCAAGCTTCCAAGTTCAGAAGCTTCTTGGCCCCTGAGTCTTAGATCGGACGGAGTTCGGAATTTAACTCCACCCGCCCACCCAAACATAAGCGATCTATCCCAAATCCGGCAAGAGCCCACTGAAACAGTACATCATTACTGGGCCAGATTCCTCCTGGTCATGAACAGAATAAAGGACTGCCGTGAAGAGGACGCAATTTCATTCTTCTGCATTAATTGCACGGACGAAGGAATCCTCAACGCTGCAAGTCGTCGCGAAATTACACGCTTTGCTGACTTGGCGTCCATAGTACGAAAGTACTGTGCGATGGAGAGCGCCTGGAAAACCGAAATCAAATTTTGGGATAATCCAGCCTTGAACACAACCCCAGTCCAAAGTAAAAGGGTGCATCATTACCAGGCACCTGGGTTAAATACCAAAAAGCAAAAACCCTTTAAAGGTCATGGAACCGTACTGGAGGGATGGCTCAATGGACCCTGCAAAATTCACAGTACAAAGGGTGCCACGCCAACTCATAGCCTTAGAGCATGTTGGATACTACGGCAGGTGGCCAAAAGTGGCGAAGAGCTTCTAGCTCCAGAGCACCAGCCCAGCAATACCAGTACGGTATTAACAGTCTTTGAAACTTTCGCGTCAAATAATATGCGGAAGCGAACACTCCGCAACCTCGCCGAAGTCCACCAGGTAGCGACAATCAATCCATGGAGTGACACGGCTATTACCTTTAACGCCAGTGACGAACCTAAATTCCGAACAGTCCGAGCACCAGTCGCATTGGTCCTCAGTCCAATAGTGGACGGCTTTCGCCTTACCAAGGTACTCATGGATGGCGGCAGCAGATTAAACCTCATTTACGAGGAAACCCTTCGAAAAATGGAAATAGATTGGAGCCGCATTGAGCGAAGCAGCGTAACCTTTAGAGGAATAATCCCCAGTAGGGAAGCATGATGTATAGGAAAAATCACACTGGATGTGGTGTTTGGCATGCCGGATAATTACAGGTCCGAGGAGGTCACATTCCAAGTGGCCCCATTCAGCAGCGGATACCACACTCTATTAGGGCGAGAGGCATTCACAATTTTTCAAGCTATACCCCATTACGGGTACATGAAGCTGAAAATGCCCGGACCCAACGGAATCATCACTCTTGCTAGTGACCCGGACAAAGCACTCCGCGCCGAAAATAAAACAGCCGCACTTGCCCTTGAGGCACTATCCGGAGCCCTAGCGACCAAAGAACTCACTGCGCTGCGCTCCACGGTGAACAGGGATGATGTGATACTCGATAAGAGATCCAAGTCCACCTCTTTTAAACCGGCGGATGAAATAGTCAAATTCCAAGTCCATCCAACGGACCCTACAAAAATGGCCTCCATCGGGGCATAATTAAACCCTGATGTAGACGCCGCACTACGAGAATTCCTACGCGAAAATTGGGACATCTTCGCCTGGCACCCTTCAGACATGTCAGGAATCCCACGCCGGCTGGCCGAGCACAACCTAAATATCCTAAAAGGATTCAAGCCAGTCAAACAGGCTCTTCGGTGCTTCTCCGAACCCAAGAGACATGCCATGGGAGAGGAACTAGCCAAACTATTGGAGGCTGGATTCATTAGAGATATGAAACATCTGGACTGGCTAGCAAACCTGGTAATGGTACCAAAGAAGGACAAATCCTGGCGCCTATGTGTCGATTTTAAGGACCTTAACAAGGCTTGCCCAAAGGATCCCTTCCCCCCTCCCCGCATCGATCAAATTATCGACGCTACCGTAGGACACGATTCATTGTGCTTCCTCGACGCATACTCCGGCTACCACCAAATTAAGATGGCAGAGCCAGACCAAGCCGCAATGGCATTCATCACCCCATACGGCCCATTCTGCTTCAACACAATGCCCTTCGGGCTCAAAAACGTTGGCGCAACATATCAACGCATGATTCAGACATGTCTGGCAAACCAAATCGGCAAAACAGTGGAGGCATACGTAGATGATGTGGTCGTCAAATCAAAGCATGTCGAAACCCTAGTAGACGACTTGAGGCTCACATTCGACAATCTCCGAGCATATGACATTAAGCTCAACCCAGAAAAATGCGTTTTCGGCGTACCAGCCAGAAAGCTCTTGGGCTTCATCGTATCCGGTAGAGGAATTGAAGCAAACCTAGCCAAGATTCGAGCTCTGTCACAATTGGATATCCCAAAAGACCTCAAACAAATACAAAAATTGACTGGATGCGTGGCGGCTTTAAGCCGCTTTATCTCCCGCTTAGGAGAAAAGGCATTACCCCTTTATCGCCTCCTGCAGCGCACCAAAAACTTCGAGTGGACGGATGCCGCCACGGCCGGGCTCGAAGAAATCAAAGCCATATTGGCAACAAATCCGGTCCTGGCCGCGCCCAACACGGGCAAACCAATGCTATTATACATCGCGGCAACCCATCAAGTTGTAAGCGCGGTGCTCGTTGTCGAACGAGAAACGGACGGACACAAGTTCCCTCTCCAAAAACCAGTTTACTACATGTCCATTGTCCTAACTCCATGCAAGTCACGGTACCCTCATTATCAAAAGATAGCATATGTGGTGTTCATGGCATCCCGGAAGCTGCGACACTATTTCCAAGAGTGTTCGATAACAGTAGCCTCCGAAGTACCTCTTAATGACATTATAAACAACCGCGATGCAACGGGACGGATTGCCAAATGGGCCATCGAGCTCCTCCCGTTTGACATAACTTACAAGCCAAGGCGAGCTATTAAGTCGCAGGTTTTGGCCGACTTCATCGCCGAATGGACTAAAGCCGAACTCCCTAAAGATTATGGCGCATATTCCAACTGGATCATGCACTTCGACGGCTCCAAAATGTTGGTTAGCCTGGGGGCTGGCGTCGTTCTGACGTCCCCAACCGGAGATAAAGTCCAATGCGTACTTCAGATAATGTACACGGACTCCAACAACGCAGCTGAATACGAGGCCCCTCTACATAGTCTTCGGATGGCAGTCTCCATGGGCATTCGGCGCCTAGAGGTCCGCGGGGATTCAAACCTCACGATATCCCAAATAAATGGAGACTTTGATGCCAAGGATCCGAAAATGGTAGATTATCGCAATGTCGTCTTAAAAATGTCAGCTCGGTTCGAGGGGCTCGAATTTCACCATATAGCCCGGGAGAACAACCAGGCAGCAGATGTGTTGGCACGCATTGGCGCAAAGCGCGATGCCGTCCCTCCCAACATCTTCCTACAGAGGCTTTTCAAGCCATTCGTATCATGGGAGGGAGAGTCAGGAAATAACAGCCTGAACCCAACCACACTATCCCTCGCCGAACATTCTGACATAGTTGGTGGCTCCACCAACGAAATAACACCGTCAGCCCACACAATAATGGCAGTCATTGCCCCGTGGACAGAACCATTCCTAGCCTACCTAACTAGGCAGGAACTTCCCGAGGACCAAAATGAGGCCCGCTGCATAGTGCGGCGATCTAAAGCCTATAAATTCCACGAGGGAGAGCTTTATAAGAAAAGCACAACCGGAGTCCTTCAAAGGTGTATCTCCGAAGAGGAAGGGCGAAATCTTCTGGCTGAAATTCATGCCGGACTCAGCGGGCACCACGCCGCAGCCCGGGCCCTTGTAGGCAAGGCCTTCCGTACAGGATTTTATTGGCCGACGACCCGAGCAGATGCTCAGGACTTGGTCCAACGATGCATAGGATGCCAGCTCTTTGCTAATCAAAGCCACATGCCACCCACCGCCCTCAAAACTATACCCATCACCTGGCCGTTCGCGGTCTGGGGGCTTGATATGGTCGGACCCCTTAAAGGAGGAACCCACAAGCAAAAATACCTACTAGTCATGGTGGATAAATTCACCAAATGGATAGAGGCAAAGCCTGTTAAGACGGCCGAATCCGGACCGGTGATAGACTTCATATCAGGGGTAGTACACCATTACGGCGTCCCCCATAGCATCATTACTGATAATGGCACGAACTTCACGGCCGGCGAGGTCAAACTCTGGTGCAAAAACATGGGCATCAAGCTCGACTACGCTTCAGTCTATCACCCTCAAACTAACGGTTAAGTCAGCGAGCAAATGGTCTAATCATGAGCGGCATTAAACCCAGACTAGTGCGGTCCCTCAAGGAATCTAATACGCACTAGGTAGAGGAGCTCGACTCCGTACTCTGGGGGCTGCGGACCACGCCGAATCGCACTACCGGATTCACACCATTTTTCATGGTGTACGGCACAGAGGCAGTTCTGCCCTGCGACATAACTCATGACTTACCTCGCGTGCGCATGTACGAAGAAAGAGAAGCCGAGCTCGATCGGCAGGACAGTTTGGACGCCTTGGAGGAGGAGCGCGACGTGGCAAAAGCCCGTTCCGCATTCTATCAATAGCACGCTCGAAGATACCAAAGCAGAGAAGTACGGGCCAAAGCTTACAGTGTTGGCGAATTAGTTCTACGCCTGCCGAACAAGAAAAAGGACAAACTCAAGCCCAAGTGGGAGGGTCCCTTCATCATCGACCAAGTCCTGACCGGCGGCACGTACCGTCTGCGGAACGCATCGGATAACCGACTGGAGCGAACCCATGGAATGCAACCCGTCTCCGAAGATTTTACGCCTAGCGCCGAACTCGGGGTTCGTCTCCTTCCTCCGTCTATATTTTATACATTAACTGTCTTTTATTTCTCTCCTTCTCCCTCCTTTTTCTGAAGCCGGTGAAGGCTCGTTTGCGCATTGTTCGCACACACTTGACGCGTTGTCCGTGCTCAGTATACCTGGGGGCTTCTTTAACAGAAGCTTATTTCTACGGGCTTTATGCCCAACACATGTGTTACACTTCCGCATGTACCTTTTATTCACCATTTTATGCATCGATATGACTTAAGTTTTGGCCAAGATGGGTTGCCTGGCTCCTGTGCTTACCCCTACATTCCCGATTGTTCGGCTAGGTGGTAAAGGGAGCACCTCTACGATTGTTATCGCCGGGTCAGCCGGACGTGTACCTCAGACTGGGTGAAGCCGAAAGCTAGCGTTCTTAAGGGAATATTCGGTCGGTAAACTAAAAGACGATTTCTTACTTATTCATTTATCTGCCCCCAGATGTTTTTCTGCTTTTTTCACAGTCCGGACATGCACTTTAGGGCATGCCTCCCAGGGAAAGGAACCCCTAACGGAACTATTCTCCCTGGAAGATGTTTCTTACTAACCATGTAATATAACATAACTAGTTGGGCACTTGTCTGATAGAGCACTAATGACCCCTACGCCTGGACTCCACGCATGCCCTGGTTCTTACATAACCGCGAGGGTATTCGGACACACTCCAGACTATAGGGTCCCGAGGTTGAAGCGAAAGGGTCCGCTACAACAAACGATCTACAATCTGGCTAGAAGGCATTTTACATGTCATTTCTAATTACATATTCAAATTGACTGATTGTATTCCTCTTCAATACCATCTAATAGGCTGTCTAGTTTACAGTCCTGCTGGGAATACTTTGCGCCCAACTCTACTTGGCCGTACACTAAGCTCACAGGGATCTCCTTCCCATCGGGCCCCACAGGTCTGACCTCGGTCATGTGGTTTGGGTCAGCCTTCGTGTACCGCGTCTTCACCATGGCCCAGGCCTCCCTGGCGCCTTGACGGCAGGCCGATATCTTCCATAGCTGGAAGCGCCGCCGTGCTCCCTGAAGCCTCTCTGCAATCTCTCCAAGGCCTTTGGGTAGGGAGATGGATGGCCACAAGGCCTGGGCGACGTCTCTCATCACCTGCCGAACTCGTTCATGCAGTTGCAGCAGCTCGGGAAGTAGATCACCCGTTGAACCGGGCATTTCCTCTGCAGGATGACCCGTGAGCATACCTACAGACATATTTTTGTCAGTCGACTTCCTCGCCGAACTCTTCTTTTCAAAAAATCTCGCTCAAGCACTTACTATAAATGCCGCGACGAAGCCGCCGATTCTCCTTAACGGAGTCAGACAGCTGGGCTCGAACATCCTTTAGTTCCTCACCCAGCTGGGTGTTGGCATCTTGGAGATTATTTTTCTCTTGCCTCACCCTTGTAAGCACATTCTCGCTGGCCTTTAACTGGCACAGGAGATGTTGCTTGTCCAGATCTAGTCTGGCGCCATCTGCAATATTATTGTCAGACTTATACACACGCCGCACTTCACAAACTACTTATCTTTCGAAGTATATATTACCGGAGGGGCTCTTTGTGGCTCCCCCGGGGGCGGCTAGTGCGGCCTTAAGCTGGGCCTTGCACTCTTCAAGCTCCTGAGACAGTCGGGTATTCTTTTCCGTAAGATCATGCATAACAAATGATCCTTAAATCAGTTCTCCTAACTATTTTACATCTCGGGGGCTACCGGCATATATAACTATCAAATTTCCTCACCCGTATGTCCTTTACATACTGCTCCGTGGCTCTGGCTAGACCATCTTGAGCGGCACGGAGGTGCGCATCTCCCGAATTGAAGGCGTTCAATGCCTCTTGGGAGAAACATGTGTCACGAAGAATTGTCCGGCGGCGCCTGTGATTCATGGCACTCTCCACCTCGGAGTTGGTGGCAGACAATCTGTCGGCATCCTTTGTCGGAGGAGCATCCGACGCACGCCTTGTGTTCACCTCCGCTTCCGGACCCAGCGTTGGAGCTTGGCTGGCGGAGGCTCGATTGGCCATCTCTCCGGACACAGTCCGGCGAGCGCTCTTTTTCCTGAAAGGAGCACCAGCGTTAATATACCTTCCCGGAATCAATCCTGGGAATATGGTGACACGCATTACTGTTGCGGCGGCATTTCAGTCCGGACCGCACTTCTTTTCAGCCTGCTTGGCCGTGCTGCCTCTTGTTGGCTAGCCACCGCGGGCTCGGCCTCACGCCTCGAAGGCACCCCCTGCGAAACACCATGGATATACGGTGATCAAAAATAAGCACGGATGAGTGATTAGCAAAGTATTGGGGCTTCGGTCTCAGTTACCTGTGAGGCTGGAAGTATTCTGGGGTAGTCGGCCATAATGGCGACCAAGGCATTATTGATGCTTAGTTGGTGAAATACCCCATCAATCAGATCCACCGATATGTCCGGATCCTCTTGGGAGGCCGGATCGAGGAACCGTTTTGGATCCTCGGGTTGCGGAGGCAGGCTGTTTATATCTTTTACGGCCCGACGCAGTTCCTGCGTCGAACTCACAAAATGAAATATATAACCATGGGAGTACGGATCGGATGTGCGTAAAAGAGGATGTTCGCTTACCCAGCTTCGAGGATTGTTCATAGAAAATCCGTTCAATGGACTGACGCGGATAAAATCCTCCTCTTCCCCCTTGTATAGTGCGGACAAAATCTTCACCAGATTAGCGACCGATCTCGGCCCCTTACGGCCGTGACGGGTGGCAGCATCCTCCCCGTTGAAATCCCACATGGGGTGGCCCCTATACTGGAGCGGATGCACCCCCCGCATAATGCATGTGGCCATGACACTGATCATGGTCAGTCCAGAATGAGCCAGCAACCTTATTCGGCTCATCAGGTAAAGGACGTCCTTGTCGCTATTCCTCTGGGGGCTCCGTGGATGCCAACTTAGGCGTTTCTTCAAGGGAGCATTACTGAACTCCGGGAGGCCGGTCCGAACGGGATCCGGCAGCGGGGCGTCTTCTATATAAAACCATTCCGAAGGCCAGTCTTCGGACGCCTTCTTCGGGGTTCTGGATAGATATTCGGTCCCGGCGATAAGCCATAGCTCGGCTCCGCCCACTTGATATATTGACCCCTCATGAGAACGGGGTACGAGGCAGAATAATCTCTTCCACAGTGCAAAATGAGCCTCGACGCCCAAAAACAGTTCGCAAAGGGCTACGAAGCCCGCGATGTGCAGAATGGAGGCAGGCGTAAGGTGGTGCAGCTGGAGGCCATAGAACTCCAGGAGCCCCCGGAGAAACGGATGTATTGGAAATCCGAGTCCTCTTATCAGATAAGAGACAAACCATACCCGCTCTCCTTTGGAAGGATCGGGGATGCTCTCTGCTTGCTTTCCACCCGTGTAGGTGGCGAGTCCGGCTCGAACCTGAACCATGAAGGCCGGGGGAAGAAATCCCTTGGTTTGGAGCGTCACTAGTTCACTATGCGGGACTGAGCATCTCTCCCAATCCCCAGGCTTGGGGCTGGGAGCGCGAGAGGAGGAGCCGCATCGACTGTCCATCGTAGAATGGATTTTTTGTTAGAGGTGCTCCAATGAAAGCTTGCGAAGGGGGGATGGTGTGATTCGGATCTAGATCCTCGTCTCTTTTTATAGGCAGCTCATTTGCGCAGCTAGGGGGGGAAGTGTAAAAATACCCTGGCTTTTCGCATTCGTTCGACACGTGGAAGATGACCATTATTGGGCGTGGAAGCCAAGGAGTGCAGCATTTATTAGAAGCCGGGCGCTATTCGACAAGTATGTGGAATTTGGAGAAGAACCCGCCTTGCAATGCCGAAGACAATCTACGCGCCGGACTCATCGTCATTGAAGCCTGGTTCGGGGGCTACTGAGGGAGTCCTCGATTAGGGGGTGTCCGGATAGCCGAACTATCACCGTTGGCCGGACTCCTAGACTATGAAGATACAAGATTGAAGACTTCGTCCCGTGTTTGGATGGGACTTTCCTTGGTGTGGAAGACAAGCTTGGCGATACGGATATGTAGATCTCCTACCATTGTAAACCGACTCTATGTAACCCTAACCCTCTCCGGTGTCTATGTAAACCGGAGGGTTTTAGTCCATAGGACGAACAACAATCATACCATAGGCTAGCTTCTAGGGTTTAGCCTCTCTGATCTCGTGGTAGATCTACTCTTGTACTACCCATATCATCAATATTAATCAAGCAGGAGTAGTGTTTTACCTCCATCGAGAGGGCCCAAACCTGGGTAAAAACATCGTGTCCCTTGTCTCCTGTTACCATCCGCCTAGACGCACAGTTCGGGACCCCCTACCCGAGATCCGCCAGTTTTGACACCGACACTCCCCAACACTCAACTCTCTCTCATAGGTTCTGGTGTAAAGAAGATTTGAGTGGAAAGCAACTTGGGGAAGGCTAGAGATCAAGATTCATATGGTAGGAATGGAATATCTTGGCCTCAACACATGAGTAGGTGGTTCTCTCTCAGAAATGGTAAGTTGGAAGTGTAGGTTTGTTCTGGTGGCTCTCTCCATGAATGAAGAGGAGGTGGAGGGGTATATATAGCCTCCACACAAAATCTAACCGTTACACACAATTTACCAAACTCGGTGGGACCGAATCATCAAACTCGGTCAGACCGATTTAGTAAACCTAGTGACCGTTAGGGTTTTTGGTGGGACCGACATGCAACTCGGTAGGACCGATATGGTTAGGGTTAGGGCATAACGTAATCTCGGTGAGACCGATTACACAAACTCGGTGGGACCGACTTTGGTAATTAGCTAACCAGAGAGTTGGTCAGGCAAACTCGGTGGGACCGAATCATCAAACTCGGTGGGACCGATTTTGATAATAAGTTAACCAGAGAGTTTGCAATGTAATATCGGTAGTACCGATTGCTCAAACTCGGTGAGACCGATTTTGATAATGGACATACACAGAGAGATTACAATCCCATCTCGGTGAGACCGAGATCCCTATCGGTGAGACCGATTTGCCTAGGGTTTGTGGCAGTGGCTAAGACATCCAAACTCGGTGGCGCCAGATAGAAAGAATCAGTGGGTCCGAGTTTGACTTTAGGTTTAGGACATATGTGTGGAAGTGGGAAAGTAGTTGAGGGTATTTAGAGCATATCACTAAGCACTTGAAGCAAGAGGCTCATTAAGCAACACCTCATCCCTCCTTGATAGTATTGGCTTTTCCTATAGACTCAATGTGATCTTGGATCACTAAAATGTAAAATGAAGAGTCTTGAGCTTGAAGCTTGAGCCAATCCTTTGTCCTTAGCATCTTGAAGGAGTTCCCACATCCTTTAGTCCATGCCACTCCATTGTTGAACTTATCTGAAACATACTAGATAAAAGTGTTAGTCCAACAAGAGATATGTTGACATTAATTACCAAAACCACCTAGGGAGCACTTGTGCTTTCAATCTCCCCCCTTTTTGGTAATTGATGACAACATACATCAAAGCTCTAGATAAAGATATAGAGAATAGCAAGTAAAGCTTTGGAAAGACATGTAACAAGCATAGGCTCCCCCTACATGTATGCAATCATGTGAATATGGAATATAGAAGCATGTGAGAGCATAACCATGATAGAGCAGGCAATGTGTTACATGTATCTTGGCCATATGCATAAGAGCAAAGAATATAAAAGAGAATACCTTCATGCCCATGAGTCCTTCTTGCAAACAGTATGTACATCAGCAAGAATTTCTCATACACATGATTGTGATGCATATACTTACCTTGTAGTCTTGAGTTGGCTTAGGGTGGAATGAACCTGTGAAAATAAGGTTAGATAACGCAGATGCACCTACTAGCCAGAGCAAACAGAAGAACCACAAGAATACCAAGACTGGGATGACATGTAGAGAGTGAGTACTAAGTACCACATTGGATTAGACATGTCCCCAAGAGTAAAGATATGCAATGAATTTAAATGATTTCTTCCCACTTAGATGTATTGCTCCCCCTGAATCTAGCATAGGATACTGGGAGAAGATAGGGAACAGAAAATCAGAGCTAAAAGATATAAATGAACAGAGCTAATGCAAACTAATGCAAATAAGCACATATGAACATGTCTTTCCCCTCAAGAAGACATGTGGCATCTCTCCTCTTGAACACCAAGCATCTGGGATCCTTGAGAAATACTTTCTACTAGTATTCTCTCCCCCTGGAGATCTCTCGCTCTCCCCCTGAAGGATCTCTCTCTCCCTCTCTGATGTGATCTCTCTAAATGATAAGCTTTGATGTGATCTCTCTCCCCCCCTTTGACATCAATTTCCAAGAAAGGTTTTCTGAAATCTATCGAACGGGTTGGGTCCTTGAGTCACAGCACAAAACATTTATAAAAATATGATGCTTGTAGAGGACAAGATGCATTGAGTGGAGCTGGATCAAAAGAAACACAGAATAAGTGGCAAACTGTTTTTCCTGTGGTGAAATCGGTGGCACTGAGTGGTATGCTTCGGTTGTACCGAAAGGATTCGATTGGACCGAAAATAACAAATCAGTGTAACTGAGTTCATCGCAGAGAAAACACTTGTCACCTCAGCTCACTAGACTAATAAGATCTCACAAAGATTTGCAAGGAATTTACTGAATGATATGCAATGAATTTGATGCAGAAAATGCAGAGCAAACAGAAAGAAATCTAGATGAAGTTTTTTTTGAAAGGGGAAACAAATATGCATGAGACAAGTGCAAAAACACAGAAAAGAACACAAAAGAACTTCATCTAGAGATGGTCGGCGACAAAGTCACCTATGTTAGAGTATATTGACTTAGGAGTCAAGTGAGATCACTTGATAATAGGTCATACTCATTGTTCAAGCTCAAAATGGGGTTGCCATTTTTCATTTAAGCATCTGATGTATTCACATCTTGTCGAGTTGCTTTAGCTCATGGCTTGGAGTAAAGCTTCTCTAAGATGGAATAACATACCTTGGTTGGTGGTGATGTCCATGTAGTTGAACTTGTGTGGCTTGCTCAAGGTTGATGTAGCTTATCAAGAATTTGGAGCACCACTTGGAATTTGAGTCCATCTTCCTACATGGGTTAGTTCTTGCAAGGAAGAGCACTTGTGTATCCAAGAATGACAATCATGAAGCTCAACATAGAATTTGTCAAAGGATATGTTTGAATGATTCCGTGCTTCCTTGTCTTCAACCACCATAGTGTAGAGACTTGGTGATGTAGAGATTGCTCAAGATATGAGTAGGTTACAATCTCATAGAATTTGATTCAACCAAGTACCTACATGGGTTAGATAACATGCAAGATACAAATATATCCAAGACATAAGATTTTCATCATAAGAGAAATATCAAGGATTAGTCATAAGCTCATGTCTTGCATGTATCCAATGGAGTTTCTACTCCAAGTTTGAAGCATCAATGATGTTCAATTCTCCTCTTAACCTGCAAAATGCTTTCTCATCAAGAGGTTTAGTGAATATATCCGCTAATTGCTTTTCGGTGCGAACATGCTTAAGATCAATGTCACCCTTAGCAACATGATCTCGAATGAAATGATGATGAACTTCAATATGCTTAGTTCGAGAATGTTGCACAGGATTATGACCAATTTTGATAGCACTTTCATTGTCACAAAGCAATGGAACATGTTTCACATATATCCCATAATCTTTAAGAGTTTGGGTCATCCAAAGTAATTGAGCACAACATGAACCAGTGGCAATGTATTCCGCTTCGGCGGTGGATAAGGATACCGAGTTTTGTTTCTTGGAGGACCAAGACACAAGAGATCTACCAAGAAATTGACAAGTACCCGAAGTGGACTTTATATCAACCTTGTCTCCGACATAGTCCAAGTCGGAGTAGCCAACAAGATCGAAAGAGGCCCTCTTAGGATACCAAATGCCAAAATTTGGTGTATGGATTAAGTATCTCACTATCCTTTTCACGGCCTTAAGATGACACTCTTTAGGAGCAGCTTGATATCGTGCACACATGCACACACTTAGCATAATATCGGGACGTGAAGCACATAGATATAACAATGAACCAATCATAGAGCGATAAACCTTTTGATCAACCGGTTCATCATCTTTGGTTAAGTCAAGATGTCCACTAGTAGGCATGGGTGTAGTCATACCTTTGCATTCTTGCATATTGAACTTCTTGAATAAGTCCTTGGTGTACTTTGTTTGAGAAACAAAAGTACCTTCCTTAGTTTGCTTGATTTGCAACCCAAGAAAGAATTTGAGTTCACTCATCATAGACATCTCAAACTTCTCCGACATTAGCTTCCCAAACTTTTCACTAAAATGAGGGTTAGTTGAACCAAATATAATATCATCAACATAGATTTGGCACACAAATAGTTCTCCATTAACCCTTTTAGTAAAAATTGTGGAATCAATTTTCCCAATTTCAAAGCCTTTTTCAATAAGGAACTTGGTCAAGCATTTATACCATGCTCTAGGAGCTTGTTTAAGACCATAAAGAGCTTTGTGAAGTTTGTAAACATGATTGGGTTTCTTAGGATTGACAAAGCCGGGAGGTTGTTTAACATAAACTTCCTCCTCTATTTCACCATTTAGAAAAGCACTTTTAATGTCCATTTGGTACAAGGTGATATCATGGTGATTAGCATAGGCAAGTAAGATGCGGATGGACTCAAGTCTAGCAACGGGAGCATAATTCTCACCATAGTCCATACCTTCGACTTGTGTGTAACCTTGGGCGACGAGACATGCTTTGTTGCGAACTACTTGTCCATCTTCATCTTGCTTGTTGCGAAACACCCGTTTGGTACCGATGATGTTGTGGTTGTTGTCGGGCTTCTCAACCAATGTCCAAACTTGGTTCCTCTCAAAGTTGTGTAGCTCTTCATGCATAGCATTTATCCAATCCGGATCTTCCAATGCTTCTTCGACCTTCATAGGTTCAATGCTAGAGATGAAAAAATATTTTTCACAAAAGTTAGCTAAACGAGTTTTAGAGCGAGTGATTCTCCCGGTTTGAATATCATTGTAGATTTGCTCAACGGGATGGTTTTTAGCAATTCTTGCTCGAACTCGAGAAAGCTTTTGCTTGGATCTTGGTTGAACTTCTTCTTCATCTTGTTCTTCTTCTTGGCCTTCTTCATTGTTGGCGTTGTCGTTCTCTTGTCGTGGTGGAGAAGGAGGTTGTTGACGTTCGTCTTGATGCACTTCCTCGTTTTCTTCATCTTGGTGTGTCCCACTTGTGGATGCTTCCTTATCAACTCTTGGTTCACCTTGTCATGAAGTAGAAGCTTCCACTTGGATGGACGAGGTACTCTCCTTCACCTCCGTTGGATGGACCTTGCCAATAGACAAGTCTTGGATTGCTTCCGAAGGATCTTTGTCTCCTACATCAATTGACAATTGCTCTACTTGTGAGCCGTTAGATTCATCAAACTTCACATCTACCGTCTCTTCAACCTTTCGGGTGAAATTGTTGTAGACATGGTAAGTGTGAGAGTTTGAGCCATAACCTAGTAGGAAACCTTCATGAGACTTAGGAGCAAATTTAGAACGACGATGCTTATCAAGAATGTAGCACTTTGAGCCGAATACTCGAAAGTATCCAACTTGGGGTTTGTTACTGGTGAGGAGCTCGTATGCCGTCTTGCCTAGTAGCTTGTGAAGATACAAGCGATTTGTTGCATGACAAGCTGTCTCAACCGCTTCTGCCCAAAAATGCTTCGGCGTCTTGTACTCATCAAGCATCATTCTCGCCATTTCGATGAGCGTCCGGTTCTTCCTCTCAACAACTCCATTTTGTTGAGGTGTGTACGTAGCCGAGAACTCGTGTGAAATCCCTTCTTCGTCAAGAAAGGTGTCCACATTTGCGTTCTTGAACTCCATTTCGTTGTCGCTGCGAACCTTCTTGATCTTTACTTCAAATTGGTTTTGGGCCTTCCTAGCGAAGTTTTTGAAGATCTTTTGAACCTGTGATTTATCATCGAGAAAGAACACCCACGTAAATCTTGAAAAATCATCAACTATAACTAGACCAAAATAATTTCCACCAAGACTCTTGTAAGAGTTGGGACCAAAGAGATCCATGTGAAGTAGCTCGAGTGGCCTCTTTGTGATCATGATGTTCTTCACGGGATGCCTTCCTCCAACCTGCTTACCTGCTTGACAAGCACTCCAAAGTCTATCCTTATCAAATATGACATCATTAACTCCAAGGATATGATTCCCTTTAATAAGCTTGTCAAGGTTTCGCATACCAACATGACCTAATCGTCTATGCCATAACCAGCCTTTTGAGGATTTAGCAATGAAGAAAGTTTTAGGTTGAGCCTTTTTAGTGAAATCAACAATGTATAGATCACCTCTACGCACACCGGTAAAGACCATTTTATGATTGTCTCGACGAAACACTTGGCAATCAACTTCAGTAAATAGGACATTGAAACCAAAGTCAGCAAGTCTAGATACTGAAAGTAAGTTGTATCCAAGAGATTCAACGAGCATAACATTTTGTATGGATCTATCATGTGATATGGCCACCTTACCAAGGCCAACCACCTTACCCTTTGAGTTGTCACCGAAAGTGACATACTTTCGAGGACTATCATTTTCAGCAAGCTCGCGAAACATGTCTTTATCTCCGGTCATGTGATCGGTACATCCACTATCAAGAACCCATTCCTTTCCTCCTGACATATATCCCCGAAGATTTGCCATAAGACCAAAATGTCTCATTGCATCATCAAGATCGAAGTCACTATCATCATCCTCATCATAGTATCCATGTTCAACATCGTCATGTGGTGGATCAAATCCTAGAAAGGGTGATTCGTTAGAGTGAGTTTGACAATGATCTTGCTTATGAATTTTTATAGCTTCGGAAATAATATCACTAATAATTCCAACATCTCCTTTGGCACGCATAAGGTTTGTAAGTTCAAATAGACGATCACCAAACATAGGATCACTAGTATTCATTTTACTCAAAGCAATAGACTTATGGAGAATTTCATCAAGATTTTTCAAGGAATAATCTGGAAATCATTCCTCAAGAAATTTCCTTATAGTGTAGGCACACTTAAGAGTAGGCAAACATCCAATCAAGTTTCTAGGCAATCCTCTAATAATAAGTTCGGCAGTTCTAAGATTCCTAACCATGTCAATTGACTCATCAAGAGTAGGATGCATAGGATCAACATGAGGTGCACAAGGGCTAACAATATACTTGTTCAAATGATATTGATTGAAAATTACAAGCATCTCATTTTTTCACTCATGAAAATACTCTCCATCAAGAATAGGCACTCTATGTCTAAGACTCCCCAAAGTAGACTCATCCATCTTCCTCCAATGGTGATTAAACCAAGGCAATGGAGACCAATGCTCTGATACCACTTGTAGGACCTTGAGAAGAGGTGTCTAGAGGGGGGGTGATTAGACACTAAGTACCAAAGTTGCAGTTTTTAAGTTCTTAAAGTTTAAGTGGAGTTTAGGCACAAGTTTAACATTCACAACACATAACAAGCAAGCATGCAAAGAGTATATGAGCAGCGGAAAGTAAAGCATGCAACTTGCAAGAATGTAAAGGGAAGGGTTTTGGAGGATTCAAACGCAATTGGAGACACGGATGTTTTTGGCGTGGTTTTGATAGGTGGTGCTATCATACATCCACGTTGATGGAGACTTCAACCCACGAAGGGTAACGGTTGCGCGAGTCCACGGAGGGCTCCACTCACGAAGGGTCCACGAAGAAGCAACCTTGTCTATCCCACCATGGCCGTCGCCCACGAAGGACTTGCCTCACTAGCGGTAGATCTTCACAAAGTAGGCGATCTCCTTGCCCTTACAAACTCCTTGGTTCAACTCCACAATCTTGTCGGAGGATCCCAAGTGACACCTAGCCAATCTAGGAGACACCACTCTCCAAGAAGTAACAAATGGTGCGTTGATGATGAACTCCTTGCTCTTGTGCTTCAAATGATAGTCTCCCCAACACTCAACTCTCTCTCATAGGTTTTGGATCTGGTGGAAAGAAGATTTGAGTGGAAAGCAACTTGGGGAAGGCTAGAGATCAAGATTCATATGGTAGGAATGGAATATCTTGGCTTCAACACATGAGTAGGTGGTTCTCTCTCAGAAATGGTAAGTTGGAAGTGTAGGTTTGTTCTGATGGCTCTCTCCATGAATGAAGAGGAGGTGGAGGGGTATATATAGCCTCCACACAAAATCTAACTGTTACACACAATTTACCAAACTCAGTGGGACTAAATCATCAAACTCGGTCAGACCGATTTAGTAAACCTAGTGACCGTTAGGGTTTTCGGTGGGACCAACATGCAACTCGGTAGGACCGATATGGTTAGGGTTAGGGCATAATGTAATCTCGGTGAGACCGATTACACAAACTCGGTGGGACCGATTTTGGTAATTAGCTAACCAGAGAGTTGGTCAGGCAAACTCGGTGGGACCGAATCATCAAACTCGGTGGGACCGATTTTGATAATAAGTTAACCAGAGAGTTTGCATTGTAATCTTGGTAGTACCGATTACTCAAACTCGGTGAGACCGATTTTGATAATGGACATACACAGAGAGATTACAATCCCATCTCGGTGAGACCGAGATCCCTATCGGTGAGACCGATTTGCCTAGGGTTTGTGGCAGTGGCTAAGACATCCAAACACGGTGGCGCCGGATAGAAAGAATCAGTGGGGCCGAGTTTGACTTTAGGTTTAGGACATATGTGTGGAAGTGGGAAAGTAGTTGAGGGTATTTGAAGCATATCACTAAGCATTTGAAGCAAGAGGCTCATTAAGCAACACCTCATCCCTCCTTGATAGCATTGGCTTTTCCTATAGACTCAATGTGATCTTGGATCACTAAAATGTAAAATGAAGAGTCTTGAGCTTGAAGCTTGAGCCAATCCTTTGTCCTTAGCATCTTGAAGGAGTTCCCACATCCTTTAGTCCATGCCACTCCATTGTTGAACTTATTTGAAACATACTAGATAAAAGTGTTAGTCCAACAAGAGATATGTTGACATTAATTACCAAAACCACCTAGGGAGCACTTGTGCTTTCACTCATCCTCAGTCGAATGGGCAGGCCGAGCGGGCAAATGGATTGATTCTCAAAGGACTGAAACCCCGGTTGATGTGTGACCTCAAGCATGCAGCAGGGGCTTGGGTCGACGAGCTCCCATCAGTACTTTGGGGATTGAGGACAACTCCTAACCGGTCGACTGGAAGGACTCCATTCTTCTTAGTCTACAGAGCCGAAGCCATACTCTCGATTGATTTGCTCCATAGTGCGCCTCGAGTCGAACTCTTCTCAGAAGAGGAAGCAGAGCAGGCTTGGCAAGATGCAGTCGATCTCCTAGAAGAAGAAAGAGAGATGCCCTTGATCCGGTCGACGATTTATCAGCAAGACTTAAGTCGATTCCATGCCAGAAATGTAAGGGGTCGGGCATTTCAAGAAGGAGACCTGGTTCTTCGAGTGGACTAGCAGAAACCACACAAGCTTGCCCCTGCCTGGGAAGGCCCTTTCGTCATCACCAAAGTGCTCCACAATGGAGCGTATCGTCTCTTCAACATCGAGCACAATAAAGATGAGCCACGCACCTGGAATGCGGAACTGCTCCGCCCTTTTTACTCTTAAGTATTTAGAACTGATGGGATGTAATAAGAAGTACCCATTAGTTTGATTATCAAAAGACATGATTTTACAATCTTTCGAATGATTGTCGCTCTTTTTTTGCATGTGCTAAAATCCCCCAGCGGGTGCCTTAGTTGCGAATCCGTTTCGCCTAAGTCAAAGTGAAAATCCTGCCGAGTGGTGAGTTTGTCTCTCACTCGGGGGCTTAGCTGCGAATCTGTTTCGCCTAAGTAATAAAAAATCCTGCCGAGTGGTGAGTCTGCCTCTCACTCGGAGGCTTAGCTGCAGTCCAGTACTCGCCTAAGTAATAAAAAATCATGCCGAGTGGTGAGTCTGCCTCTCACTCGGGGGCTTAGCTGTAGTCCAGTACTCGCCTAAGTTTAAAATGTCCCATCAAAAGGTACGGGTCAGCCATGACCCCCCCCCCTCAGGTTGCACCATCAAGAAGAAGGACGAGATTGTGAGAGCGATCTTCCTGCTCGAGGGCTTAGCTGCAGTCCAATACTCACCTAAG
>NC_057798.1:486214749-486246694 GCF_018294505.1 Triticum aestivum
AGCAATCCTCCCACTCGGGGGCTTAGTTGTAGTCTAGTACTCGCCTAAGTTTGAAAAACCCTACCGAGTGGTGAGCAATCCTCCCACTTGGAGGCTTAGCTGCAGTCCAGTACTCGCCTAAGTTTGAAAAATCTTACCGAGTGGAGAGCAATCCTCCCACTCGAAGGCTTAGCAAAGTGTGGGTCGGCCACGACCACCACTTCAGAGTTGTACCATCAAGAAGAAGGACGATATTGAGCGTGTCTCCAGGGCGAGTCACTTTCAGGAACGTCAAGACCATTGCTGAATTTCTCGTCGATGAGTTGACCGGTCCTGTTGAATGAGGCGGGTCGACCGTGCGCCCCCCCCCCCCGAGGGTCGCACCATCAAGAAGAAGGACGAGATTGTGCGCACTATCAAAGGCCCATCCAACAGTTGACGCCAAAGCAGACGACTGACAGGAACATCAAGACCATCGCTGAGTGCCTTGCTGATGAGCTGATCAATGCTGCTCAAGGTTCGTCCAACCGGTCGACTGCTGATTCTTCTTCAGAAGTTGCATCAAGCAAACATAAACCAATCCGAGAGAAGAACGAATTTCACTCGAAGATAAACGCAACATATTCGAAGATACATCCAAAGATTCCTAACCGCAGAATAAAGTGCTCGGGCGTCAGGCCTGAAGGAGTTTTAACGGTTACAAAATCACTTGGCATTCCGAGGCAAATAAAGGTGAAGCATAATCTTTTTCAATCACTCAGCGGGAGAAGGACTGGCCGGATCGCAGAAGCTGTCGAGGTCGATGTTGTTAGTGATACGAGTGGCTGCCTCGAGGAAGGTGTCCATGAAGGTATGGAAGGAGTGCTTCTTAGTATTCGCTACCTTGAGAGCAGCCAGCTTCTCTTCCTTAGCCTCCTTGCAGTGCACTCGGACCAATGATAAGGCGACGTCAACACCACAGTGAGCAGAAGACTTCTTACACTCTTGCACTCATCATGGGATCTGATTAAGTCGAGTCATCAGTGACTCGAGGTCTTGAGAAAGTTCCGCCTAAGGCCAGAGTTCAGCATCCACTTGGGTCATCGCCGCCTTCAGTCGAGCCAGATAAGCGACTGCACCATCCAAGAGTGACTCCAATCGCAGCAGATTCATTGTGATGTCATCTTTCACGAGACAATTGATGGGGTCGAGACCTGTCTCGGCCCGCCCAGTTTCAGCTTCAAAGTCCTGACACAGTTATGTCCCATCACGAAAAATGATGAGTCGATAGTATAACAACAAACTTCAATTGACGACAAATTGACTAGTCGAATGATCATACCTTCAAGCTTCAGAACAAGTTTCGCGGCAATTGTTCCAGATAAGACTCGAGCTTGTCTGTCTTGGCTCTGAGGCCATCGACTTCTGTGGTCAGGTTTTCCTTGTCCTTCCTCGGCTGCTTGACTTCTTGATTAGCTTCCGAGATGGTGGCCTTCAACTTCGCGTTCTCCTCCTCTAATTTGCTGACTGAAGCCAGCTTCTGGTCCGCAAGCTTCGTCTTCTCACGTGCTTCCTTCTGAGCAGCAGCAAGGTCTAGGTCCTTCTTCTCCAAAGCCTCCTTCATCCTCTCTAAAGAAACAACACTCTTCAGACAAGCCTGAAGTTGGCGATTTTCACTATGCACATCTACTTGTGTGAAGTCACTCGATTCAAAGAGACTGAAAGAAAAACCAGTATGAAGTGTGAGCTACAAAGTAGACTAAATGGTTGAATGGTTACCTCCCATGATGGCCGTCTCTTCTTGAGCAGTCTTGAGATTCTTCTTTGCGAGTTCAAGGTCAAGTTCAACGCTGATATGCTTCTTCTTTAACTTGGAGAGTCGAGCTCCAAGATCACAAGACCTTTGCAGTCAGCAAGAGAGATATGTCAGTCGACAGAAATAAGAGACAGTGACAGAGAAAAGTTACCCTAAGACTACTGCCGAATCA
Source organism: Triticum aestivum (assembly GCF_018294505.1). Lineage (NCBI taxonomy): Eukaryota > Viridiplantae > Streptophyta > Magnoliopsida > Poales > Poaceae > Triticum > Triticum aestivum. Next base: position 486,216,696 of record NC_057798.1, read on the forward strand.
AATATTCAACAGTAGTCTCGGGGACTACACCTAGTGGGTGCACTTAGCGTGCCCCCACTGGTTTAGATCAATACTCAGCAGGGTCTGCCCAGCGTGAGTTCAAAAAAAACAAGCAAGAGGATATATCATTAGACCTCAGTCGACTGCCAGCAGTCGACCGTGGTCTCGGGGACTACACCCAGTGGGTGCACTCGGCGTGCCCCCACTGATTCGAACAGTTTACTGAGACTCAACTCGAGGCGAGCAGAGTTGAAGATTTCCTAAACTCTAAACAAAGGAACACCCACTATGTGATCAGATATAAAGCAACACTCAAAAGTTTAGTTGGAGTTTTGCTGACCTGAACATTGGTCTGAAGGGCAGTGCTGGCGTTGTAAGCTACCTGGCTAACTTCATGCATCACCTTCACCTGCTCCATGACAAGGTTCACCTGACGAAGAGCTTCCCTAGCGGCGCCTGGCGAGTTGTCTGGAGTTTGATATGTGGCAAAGAGTGATGGCTCCAAGGTGGTCGAAGCAGTTACCGGGTCGGACGAGTGGAGTTGCACTGGAGAGGCACGAGTCTGTGCAGTCGATCCCGACGGATGATCAGTCGTCAGCGGGCTGGCGAATGTGACGTTGGTCCGAACTGGCCCTTCGGAACATTCGACCACTGCCTCAAGCGCCGGCGTCGACTGAGGGACTTCGATTTCAAGCCTCCTCCTGCTCGAGCCTCCACTCTTCTTCCTCCTCTCCTATAGAGGCGCTTCTTCTTCCTCGTCGTCAGGAAGCACAACGATCTCTTGCGGAGCTACAGAAAGAGAGAAGTATCAAATATTCAGCCGATTGACTACCCACTCGACTAAATGAAACTTGGTCGAACGAACTTACCAGCTCGGGACGTGGCCTCCTCGTCTCCTGGTGCCTTATCGACATCCATGTCAGTAGCAGCAGAGGTGGGTCTGGAAAGATGCATAATCCAATTGGTCAGAACAGAAATTTCAATCGGTTTGTATAAGAACAAGTGTGTTACTCACCCCGAAGCCAGTGGGACGTCCATCTTGATCCGCGGCAAAGTCTTCCGAGTCTTGGGAGGAGCAACCTTGGGCTGCTTGGCGGTCTTCTCAGTCGGTTCCGGAGTCGACGTTCGAGTGCGCTTTTGAGCGTGAGTACTCGGAGCCATGTTCTCCCCCCCCCCCCCGCCGGGTCGTGTTGCTGCTTGGATCGGTGCTCGGAACGCGGCGGCGAGTCGACCTCTTCCTCGTTGTCCGACTCCTCGCTCTCCTCCTCCTCCTCTCCATCTGAAGATTCCCAGTCTGCACTGGCCTCTTCCTCCTGGCCCTGCTCTAGGGCTTGTTCGCCGTTGGGCATAGAGTACATTTCGGTGAAAACCAAACCTACAAGACGAAAAGTTAAGCAAAAATCAGTCGACATCAAGTGCAGTCGGAACTTATGCGCCAAGCAGTAAGAACAAAAGGGCATACCTTGTTGGGTGGATTGTTGTCTCTGAAAGGGATAACTCGCCTCGATCATCTGGGATTGTCCTGATTTCCTGTGATACTCCTCAACCACATGGCCACGGTCTCGGACGACACTTCCTATGGATGGACCCGAGCGGTGTCTTCAGGTCCAGAGTACAGCCACATAGGATGATCACGGGCCTGGAGAGGCTGGATGCATCGACTGAGGAACACTTCCAGCAGGTCCAGGCTGGTAACACCCTCATTGATAAGCTGAACCACTTTCTCTACCAGCATCTTCGTCTCCACGTTCTCAGCAGCGGTCACTTTGAGTGGAGAAGGAGTTTGGACGCGGTCGAATGTGAAGTGGGGGAGGCCGGTCGACTGACCTGGAGCTGCCTCGTCCTGGCAATAAAACCAGGTCGACTGCCAGCCCCTAACCGATTCAGGGAGAGTCATAGCTGGGAAGGAGCTCCTATGCCTTTTTTGGATACCTAAACCCCCACACATCTGGATGACGTTGGTCTTTGAGTCACTCGACTTCGCTTTTTTGACCGACTGGGATCGGATGGTGAAGATATGTTTGAAAAGACCCCAGTGCGGTCGACACCCCAAGAAATTTTCACACATTGACACAAAGGCGGCCAGATACGTGATGGTGTTAGGAGAAAAATGGTGGAGTTGGGCGCCGAAAAAGTTCAAGAAGCCCTGGAAGAAAGGATGTGAAGGAAGCGAAAAACCCCGGTCGACGTGGGTGGCAAGCAGTACGCACTCACCCGGTCGAGGCTGAGGATTCATCTCCCCCTCCGGCAACCTTGCTGCTCGCTTGGCGATCAGCCCGGACTCCACCATCTCGTCCAGATCCTCCTGACGAATCGAAGACCGGATCCAATCGCTCTGGATTCAGCCAGGCGGCAGCCCCGCGCGCGATGATGACCCGCGGTGCTGCTTTTTGCCCTTCGCCACCCCCTTCGCCTTCTTTGCGCGTTCTAGCACCGCCGTCTTGTCCTTCACCATGGCGGCGGAGCGGCAGTATCGCAATAGAAGAGGTGGGCGCGGCGGAGAAGTGGAGGAAGAAGAAGGAGGAAAGGGCGTGCACAGTGCAGACGCCTCGGCCCCGTCACCTTAAAGGGTCGCTTCCGAGTGACTGACGCGTGGGACTAGGCAATCCTGTCAAATCCCACAACAGTCGTGCGCAGCGTACATGGCCAAAAAGGCGGCGTGGAAATCGAGGCATCACTGTTTATACGCTCCGCCCGCTTCAGCATTCCCCGTCCCGCGCGCTTCCCCGAAATTTCATATCCCGCAAAATCTGGGATATGCAGCAGCCAATCGCGCCCAAGATCTTGCACTCTAATACAACACTCGGCAAATGACGCCACAAGTTCAGTCGACGGCTCCCTGAATGGATCAAGGCGACTGAATCGACGCTGAAGTACCAACGCGAGTTTTCCATCTTGCAGAAAATGCTCGCGAAGGCGCAAGACTCAGAACACGTTCAACTCCAACCTACTTCCCACTCGAACCTTAATCCATTCGGGGGCTACTGATGAGGATACAGACCTGGGGTAGGGTCATAGGCCTGACCTATATGTCCTACCCAAGGTCACTACCCAAGAAGACAAGAAGTTCAAGAGGCAACATGAGACCCCCGGTTGAAGATGTCGAGTGCAATTCACTCGACATCATGTCACTCGGGAGTCTTCCTACCTACTGTCACTCGACCATCCAGAGAATCACTCGACCTCCCGAAGACCAGGAGTCACTCAGCGTGCAACGGACAGGCATTCACTCTGTAGTCTTTAGGGTCATTACCAGCACTTAAGGCTGGCGTTACCAGTAACGCCACCACTTTATGTACATTAAGTCCCTTGTAATGGAGGGTGGAAAGGGTCCTGGCAAACTCTATATAAGCCACCCCCCTCCTCTGGCACAAGGGTTAGCACCCCTGTAACATCACACATATAATCCAATCGACCACCTAGACGTAGGTCTATTACTTCCTTCGAGAAGGGCCTGAACTCGTAAACCCTGTGTGTACACCTTCACCATAGCTGAGATCTTGCCTCTCCATACCTACCCCCCTTTCTACTGTTAGCCTTAGAACCACGACAGCATCCCCAATATTAGGCTCTTGCCACTCGTTATTCCTTCATCCATCGTGACCTCGCCCAAAACTTGAAAACTTCAATCACACAAAACTTAACAAAACCCTTGTGAGATCCGTTAGTATAATAAAGCAAATCACCGCTTTAAGTACTATTGCAAACCCATTCATATTTTATTTTTTCATTATACCTACTATATTTTAGCTTCACCATGTCTTATACCCTATGATACAATCCATAGATTCATCAAAACGAGCAAACAACGCGTCAAAAACAGAATCTGTCAAAAACAGGACAATCTGTAGCAATATGAACATTGATCATACTTCTGTAACTCTAAAAATTCTAAAAAATTAGGAAAAATAAGCAATTTGCATAGAAGTAGTGTGTAGAAATTTCAGAAACTTTTGAAGTTCCAGTAAAAAATGTAAATTCACGCACTACAGCCAAAGTTTCTGTTTTAACACCGCACATACCAAACAAGCATTCTAAACATCCTAAAAGCAAATATTGGCACATTATTTTTATAATACGATGGATTTGTACAAGGGGATAATTATTTTTGTTGAAAAGTTTATATAATCAAGGTTCACAAAGTTTTCATGGGCATGAACAAAGTTCAAGGCTAGCTCCCACTTTAACAATGCTCGTCTTTCTCACTTTCGCTTTTCTTTTTGAAAAGTTTAAGGTTTCCCTCTATTTTTTTTTAAACTTTATAAAAGCACACAATAGAAGTAAATGACTCTCTAAAACTTATGGGTTGTCTCCCTGGCAGCGCTTTCTTAAAGCCATTAAGCTAGGCATAAAGTGCTCAAGTAATTGATCCACCAGGATCCGAAGGTATATCAAAGCCAATTTTAATTAAAAATGATTTATAATTTAGTAGTGAGCACAAAGTAACATATATCATGCAATGACGAAGTCTAACTCTCTTCCTATGCATCGACATGTGATAAAAGAACAATTCATGCACATCAAGTAAGGGCCAATAGATAGCATAAGCAATTTCTTGCAATTTTATTGTGTTGGAAACATAGAGAGTTGGAAATGTAGTTCCTCTCTCATAATATTTGCAAGTAGGAGCAACAAGCGCATGCATATTATACTCATCAAAATTATCATGTGCAAGGATAAAACACAACCCATCAATATAATCCTTAATAAGCGCAAACTTCTCCGATATAGTGTAGTTTGGAGAATTCAAAAAGATAATAGGACTATCATGTGTGGGTGCAATAGTGACAGTCTCATTTTTAACATAAGGAACTATGGCAAGTTCATATCCATAAGCATCATTCATATTGGCATCATGGCCACAAACATAACAAGCATCAAGTTCATCAAAAATGGATATTTCAAACAAATCCAAGGGATTATAGCAATTATCATAGCGTTCATCCTTCGGTAAGCATGAAGGGAAATTAAACAATGTATGAGTTGAAAAGTTACTCTCATTAGAAGGTGGCACGAGTGATCAATCCACTCTTATTCCTTTTTTTCTTCGCTCTCCTCATCTTTTTCATCCAATGAGCTCATAGTGCCATCAATTTCTTATTCCATAGATTCCTACAAAATATTAGTCTCTTCTTGGACAAAGGAGACTTCTCAATAAAATAATTAATATAGGCATTGTATTTGTAATTCTCATAGCAATATTTAAGTATAGCAAAAAATTCAGGTCCATAAACAGCATCATCAAAATCTTCATACTTTTCAGACAAAGATTCAATTTCATAAGCACCCTTAAAAGCAACAAATTCTTCTATTCGTTCCACATCATAGTAATCATATCTACCATTAGCATAAGAAGCCAAGGTTTTATTATCATTAAATCCACATGAAAAGGGAAGGTGTGGAGCCTTCAACCTAGAGCAGCAAGTATAACCATATCTCAAGCATAAATTCCAAGCATACCATTGCAACATCTCAATTTGATCCCATAAGAGTTTTCCTTTTTGAGTCAAGCAATAATCCCTAAAGTATTCACATCGATCCAACGTGTCTCCCATTATCAAGTTGAATGAGTCTTTCTCAGAATTATCAAAGTAGTGTTTAATATTTTCCACATAACGAGCATCGAGGGTTTTAGGAGGTTCCCCATCTCCATGAGTAGAAAGTACACCTAATTTTTCTGGTATTTCATGTTCCGTATCCATAACTAAAGATAGATAACAACTTAGGGCAGAAAATAAAATCTACTTAGTGATAAAGCAAACAAGCACACACGAGAATATTCACCCCACGTTATTGCTCCCCAGCAACGGCACCAGAAAAAGGTCTTAATAACCGGCAAGTATAAGGGATCAATTGTAGCCTTTCTCGATAAGTAGGAGTGTCGAACCCAACAAGGAGCTAAAGGTAGAATTATATTCCCTTCAAGTTCTATCGACCACCGATACAACTCTACGCACACTTAACATTTGCTTTACCTAGAACAAGTATGAAACTAGAAGTACTTTGTAGGTGTAAAGTAATAGGTTTGCAAGATAGTAAAGGGCACATAAATAAAAGTTAGGGGCTTTTTAGATAAATAAACAATTAAGTTAGTTTAAGTAGAGAGCTTTTTGTCACAAGAAAGTTATTTGTCCCTAGGTAATTGATAACTAGACCGATAATCATCATTGCAATTTCATATGAGGGAGAGACATGAGCTAACATACTTTATCTACTTGGACCATATGCACTTATGATTGGAAATCTAGCAAGCATCCGCAACTACTAAAGATCATTAAGGTAAAACCCAACCATAGCATTAAGTATCAAGTCCTCTTTACTTCCATACGCAACAACCCACTTACTCGGGTATGTGCTTCTGTCACTGCAACACCCTACAACGGGGATTCCTCATGCTTGCGCGACATGGAGAGCACCATAGGACAGCACCAATAATAAAACATACAACTCAAACAAATCATGATCATCAATCAACCCATAGGACAAAGCAGATCTACTCAAACATCATAGGATAGCCACACATCATTGGACAATAATATACAACATTGAGCACCATGTTTAAGTAGAGATTACAGCGGGGAGAAGAGGTGTTACACCGCTGCATAGAGGGGGAGAGAGTTGGTGATGACGTCGACAAATTTCTTGGCGTAGATTGCCGTCACGATGATTACCACGGCGGCGTTCCGGCGCCACCGGGAGAGAGGGGGAGAGAGCCCCCCCCTCCTCCTCCTTCTTCTTCTTACTTGACCTCTGCCCTAGATGGAAGGAGGGTTTCCCCTCTGGTCCATGGCCTCCATGGCGGCGGAGGGGCGGGAGCCCATCTGAGATTGGATTTGTCTCTCTGTTTCTCGCTCCTGTTTTCTGGCCTTTCACCATTTCTTAAATTCTCGGAGATCCGTAACTCCTATTGGGTTGAAATTTTAACACGATTTTCTTCCTGATATTATCTTTCTTTTGGTGAAATAAGGGTACCAACCGCCTTACAGGGGCCCCACAAGCTTGTTGGCCATGTCCAAGGTAGGGGCGCATGCCTCTCGAGCTTGTGGTTCCCTCGGGCATAGTCTCGCGTTGATTCTTTTTCCTAAAAGTCAAAAATATTTCAAAATAAATCTCTGTAAATTTTTATCGCGTTTGGACTTCGTTTAGTATGGATATTCTGCGAAACAGAAAACATACAACAAACAAGAACTGGCACTTGGCACTGGATCAATATGTTAGTCCCAAAAACAATATAAAATTCAGTCAAAAATTATAGATACGACGGAGATGTGTCACCACTCACCAAAGGCGCTTCAGTCTCTGGAAACGGCGCCAGAAAAGAGCCTTGATGACCCACAAGTACAGGGGATCAATCGTAGTTCTTTTGATAAGTAAGAGTGTCGAACCCAATGAGGAGAAAATGGAAATGACAAGTAGTTTTCAGCAATGTATTTTCTTCAAGCACTGAAATTATCGGTAACAAGTAGTTTGATAGCAAGATAATTTGCAACAAGTGATAAGTAGCAATAGTAACTAAGGTGCAACAAGGTAGCCCAATCATTTTTGTAGCAAAGGATGGGCTAGAACGATCTCTTATAATAAGCAAAGTGTACTTGAGGGCACCCGGGAATTTCATCTGGTCACTTTCATCATGTTTGTTTGATTCACGTTCGCTACTTCGATAATCTGATATGTGGGTGTGTTGTGGAACGCAGTAATTTCAAAAAAATACTACGATCACGCAAGATCTATCTAGGTGATGCATAGCGACGAGAGGGGAGAGTGTGTCCATTTACCCTCGTAGACCGAAAGCGGAAGTGTTTCAATAACGCGGTTGATGTAGTCGAACTTCTTCACGATCCAACCGATCAAGTGCCGAACGCACGACACCTCCGCGTTTAGCACACGTTCAGCTCGATAACGTCCCTCATGCTCTTGATCTAGTTGAGAACGAGGGAGGGTTCCGTCAGCACGATGGTGTGGCGATAGTGACGATGATGCTACCGGCGCAGGGCTTCGCGTAAGCACTACGATGCTATGATCGAGGTGTGTAACTGTGGAGGGGGGCACCGCACACGGTTGGGAGAGAAACTTGTGCATTCTAGGGTGCCCCCTGCCCCGTATATAAAGGAGCAAGGGGGATGCCGGTCGGCCCCTAGGGCGCTCCCCAAGAGGGGAGTCCTACTAGGACTACTAGTCCTAGTAGGATTCCACCAAGACGGAGAGAGGGGGGATGAAGGAGAGGGAGAGGGAGTAGGAAAGGGGACGCCGCCCCCTCCCCCCTTCCCTAGTCCAATTTGGACCCAAGGTGTAGGAGGCGCGCGGCCTGCCCTGGCCACCCCTCTCTCTCCACCAAGGCCCAATGTGGCCCATTAGTTCCCCGGGGGGGTTCCGGTAACCCCTTTGGCACTTTGGTTTTACCCGAAACTTTTCGGAACACTTCCGGTGTCCGAATATAGCCGTCCAATATATCAATCTTTATGTCTCGACCATTTCGAGACTCCTCGTCACATACATGATCTCATCCGGGACTTCGAACAAACTTCGGTCATCATAAACACATAACTCATAATACATATCGTCATCGAATGTTAAGCGTGCGGACCCTACGGGTTCGAGAACTATGTAGACATGACCGAGACACATCTCCGGTCAATAACCAATAGAGGAACCTGGATTCTCATATTGGCTCCTACATATTCTACGGAGATCTTTATCGGTCAAACCGCATAACAACATACGTTGTTCCCTTTGTCATCGGTATGTTACTTTCCCAAGATTCGATCGTCGGTATCATCATACCTAGTTCAATCTTGTTACCGGAAAGTCTCTTTACTCGTTCCGTAATACTTCATCCGGCAACTAACTCATTAGTTACAATGCTTGCAAGGCTTATAGTGATGAGCATTACCGAGAGGGCCCAGAGATACCTCTCCAAAACACGGAGTGACAAATCCTAATCTCGATCTATACCAACCCAACAAACACCTTCGGAGACACCTGTAGAGCACCTTTATAATCACCCATTTACGTTGTGACGTTTGGTAGCACACAAAGTGTTCCTCCGGTATTCGGGAGCTGCATAATCTCATAGTCTAAGGAACATGTATAAGTCATGAAGAAAGTAGTAGCAATGAAACTGTAACGATCATAATGCTAAGCTAACGGATGGGTCATGTCCATCACATCATTCTGCTAATGATGTGATCTCATTCATCAAATGAGAACACATGTCTATGGTTAGGAAACATAACCATCTTTGATTAACAAGCTAGTCAAGTAGAGGCATACTAGGTACAATATATTTTGTCTATGTATTCACACGTGTACTAAGTTTTCGATTAATACAATTCTAGCATGAATAATAAACATTTGTCATGAATAAGGAAATAAATAATAACTTTATTCTTGCCTCTAGGGCATATTTCATTTAGTCTCCCACTTGCACTAGAGTCAATAATCTAGATTACAAAGTAATGATTCTAACACCCATGGAGTTTTGATGTTGATCATGTTTTGCTCGTGGAAGAGGTTTAATCAACGGGTCTGCAACATTCAGATCCGTATGTATCTTGCAAATCTCTATGTCCCCTTCCGACACTTGATGACGGATGGAATTGAAGCATCTCTTGATGTGCTTGGTTCTCTTGTGAAATCTGGATTCCTTTGCCAAGGAAATTGCACTAGTATTGTCACAAAAGATTTTCATTGGACCCGATGCACTAGGTATGACACCTAGATCAAATATGAACTCCTTCATCCAGACTCCTTCATTTGTTGCTTCCGAAGCAGCAATGTACTCCGCTTCACACGTAGATCCCGCCACAACGCTCTGCTTGGAACTGCACCAACTGACAGCCCCTCCATTCAATAAAAATATGTATCCGGATTGCGACTTAGAGTCATCCGGATCAGTGTCAAAGCTTGCATCGACGTAACCGTTTACGACGAGCTATTTGTCACTTCCATAAAAAAGAAACATATCCTTAGTCCTTTTCAGGTATTTCAGGATGTTCTTGACCGTTGTCTAGTGCTCCACTCCGGGATTACTTCGGTACCTCCCTGCTATACTTATAGCAAGGCACACATCAGGTCCGGTACACAACATTGCATACATGATAGAACCTATGGCTGAAGCATAGGGAATGACTTTCATTTTCTCTCTATCTTCTGAAGTGGTCGGACATTGAGTCTGACTCAACTTCATGCTAACTCTTGAGCATGCGTTGGTTTTTTCCTTGAAGAGGAAAGGGTGATGTAGCAAAGTAGCATAAGTATTTCCCTCAGTTTTTGAGAACCAAGGTGTCAATCCAGTAGGAGGCTCCTCAAAAGTCCCACGCACCTACACAAACAAACAAGAACCTCGCAACCAACGCGATAAAGGGGTTGTCAATCCCTTCACGGCAACTTGCAAAAGTGAGATCTGATAGAGATAATAAGATAAGATAAATATTTTTGGTATTTTTATGATATAGATTGGAAAGTAAAAGATGCAAATAAAAGTAGATAGAAACTTATATGATAAATGATAGACCCGGGGGCCATAGGTTTCACTAGTGGCTTCTCTCAAGATAGCGTAAGTATTACGGTGGGTGAACAAATTACTGTCGAGCAATTGATAGAAAAGCGCATAGTTATGAGATTATCTAGGCATGATCATGTATATAGGCATCACGTCCGTGACAAGTAGATCGAAATGATTCTGCATCTACTACTATTACTCCACACATCGACCGACTCCTGCCTGCATCTAGAGTATTAAGTTCAATAAGAACAGAGTAACGCATTAAGAAAGATGACATGATGTAGAGGGATAAACTCATGCAATATGATATAAACCCCATCTTTTTATCCTCAATGGCAATAATACAATACATGCCTTGTTGCCCCTGCTGTCACTGGGAAAGGACACCGCAAGATTGAACCCAAAGCTAAGCACTTCTCCCATTGCAAGAAAGATCAATCTAGTAGGTCAAACCAAACTGATAATTCGAAGAGACTTGCAAAGATAACAAATCATACATAAAAGAATTCAGAGGAGATTCAAATATTTCTCATAGATAAACTTGATCATAAACCCACAATTCATCGGGTCTCGATAAACACACCGCAAAAAGAGTTACATCGAATAGATCTCCAAGAAGACCGAGGAGAACTTGGTATTGAGATTCAAAGAGAGAGAGAAGAAGCCATCTAGCTAATAGCTATGGACCCGAAGGTCTGTGGTAAACTACTCACAACTCATTGAAGAGGCCTTGGAGATGATGTAGAGGCCCTCCATGGTCGATTCCCCCTTCGATGGAGTGCCGGCGAAGGCTCCAAGATGGGATCTCGCGGATACACAAGGTTGCGGCGATGGAAATAGGTTTTTGTGGTGCTCCTCGATGTTTTCAGGGTACGGGAGTATATATAGGTGAAGGAAGTATGTCGGTGGAGCAATAGGGGGCCCACGAGGGTGGGTGGTGCGCCGGGCACCCTAGTGGACGCCTCGTTTGTTGCTTGGCGTCCACTCCAAGTCTCCTGGTTTGCATTTGTTCCAAAAAGATTGCTCCCGAAGGTTTCATCCCGTTTGGACTCCGTTTGAGATTCCTTTTCTTCGAAACACTGAAATAGGCAAAAAAACAGCAATTCGGGCTGGGCCTCCGGTTAGTAGGTTAGTCCCAAAAATGATATAAAAGTGTAAAGTAAAGCCCATAAACATCCAAAACAGGTAATATAATAGCATGGAACAATCAAAAATTATAGATACGTTGGAGACGTATCACTTCACACCTTGTAAGACAGGCAAGAACCCTTTCTTTGACTGATCCATTTTGAAATTTTTCAAAACTTTATCAAGGTATGTGCTTTGTGAAAGTCCAATTAAGCGTCCTGATCTATCTCTATAGATCTTGGTGCCCAATATGTAAGCAGCTTCTCCGAGGTCTTTCATTGAAAAACTCTTGTTCAGGTATCCCTTTATGCTATCCAGAAATTCTATATCATTTCCAATCAACTATATGTCATCCACATATAATATTAGAAATGCTAGAGAGCTCCCACTCACTTTCTTGTGAATACAGGCTTCTCCGAAAGTCTATATAAAACCATATGCTCTTATCACACTATCAAAGCGTTTATTCCAACTCCGAGAGGCTTGCACTAGTCTATAAATGGATTGCTGGAGCTTGCACACTTTGTTAGCACTCTTTGGATCGGCAAAACCTTCTAGCTACATCATATACAACTCTTCTTCCAAAAATCCATTCAGGAATGCAATTTTGACATCCATCTACCAAATTTCATAATCATAAAATGCAGCAATTGCTAACATGATTCGGACAGACTTAAGCATCGCTACGGGTGAGAAAGTCTCATCATAGTCATCTCCTTGAACTTGTCGAAAACCTTTGGCAACAAGTTGAGCTTTGTAGACAGTAACATTACCATCAGCGTCGGTCTTCTTCTTGAAGATCCATTTATTTTCTATGGCTTGCCGTTCATCGGGCAAATCCACCAAACTCCACACTTTGTTCTCATACATGGATCCCATCTCAGATTTCATGGCCTCAAACCATTTCGCATAATCTGGGCTCATCATCGCTTACTCATAGTTCGTAGGTTCACCATGGTCTAGTAACATGACTTCTAGAACAGGATTACCGTATCACTCTGGTGCGGATCTCACTCTGGAAGACCTACGAGGTTTGGTAGTAACTTGATCTGAAGTTTCATGATCATCATCATTAGCGTCCTCACTAATTGGTGTAGGAATCAGTGGAACTGATTTCTGTGATGAACTACTTTCCAATAAGGGAGAAGGTACAATTACCTCATCAAGTTCTACTTTCCTCCCACTCACTTCTTTCGAGAGAAACTCCTTCTCTAGAAAGGATCCATTCTTAGCAACAAATATCTTGCCTTCGGATCTGTGATAGAAGGTGTACCCAACAGTCTCCTTTGGGTATCCTATGAAGATGCACTTCTTTGATTTGGGTTCGAGCTTATCAGGTTGAAGATTTTTCACATAAGCATCGCATCCCCAAACTTTAATAAACGACAACTTTGGTTTCTTGCCAAACCACGGTTCATAAGGCGTCGTCTCAACGGATTTTGATGGTGCCCTATTTAAAGTGAATGCAGTAGTCTCTAAAGCATAACCCTAAACGATGGCGGTAAATCAGTAAGAGACATCATAGATTGCACCATATCTAATAAAGTACGGTTATGACGTTCGGACACACCATTTCATTGTGGTGTTCCAGGTGGCTTAAGTTGTGAAACTATCCCATATTATTTCAAATGAAGACCAAACTCGTAACTCAAATATTCTCCTCCATGATCGGATCGTAGAAACTTTATTTTCTTGTTACAATGATTTTTTGCTTCACTTTGAAATTCTTTGAACTTTTCAAATGTTTCAGACTTATGCTTCATTAAGTAGATATAACCATATCTGCTCAAATCATCTGTGAAGGTAAGAAAATTACGATACCCGCCATGAGCCTCAACACTCATTGGACCGCATACATCTGTATGTATTATTTCCAATAAGTCAGTAGCTCGTTCCATTGTTCCGGAGAATGGAGCTTTAGTCATCTTGCCCATGAGGCACGGTTTACAAGCACCAAGTGATTCATAATCAAGTGATTCCAAAAGTCCATCAGCACGGAGTTTCTTCATGCGCTTTACACCAATATGACCCAAATGGCAGTGCCACAAATAAGTTACACTATCATTATCAACTTTGAATCTTTTGGCTTCAATATTATGAACATGTGTATCATCACGATCGAGATTCAACAAAAATAGACCACTCATCAAGGGCGCATGACCATAAAATATATTACTCATATAAATAGAACAACCATTATTCTCTGATTCAAATGAATAACCGTCTCACATCAAACAAGATCCAGATATAATATTTATGCTCAACGCTGGCACCAAATAACAATTATTCAGGTCTAAAACTAATCCCGAAGGTAGATGTAGAGGTAGCGTGCCGACGGCGATCACATCGACCTTGGAACCATTTCCCACGCGCATCGTCACCTTGTCATTAGCCAATCTTTGTTTAATCCGTAGCCCCTGTTTCGAGTTGCAAATATGAGCAGCAGAACCGGTATGAAATACCCAGGCGCTACTACGAGCATTAGTAAGGTACACAACAATAACATGTATATCAAATATACCTTTCACTTTGCCATCCTTTTTGTCCGCCAAATACTTGGGGCAGTTCCGCTTCCAGTGACCAGTCCCTTTGCAGTAGAAGCACTCAGTTTCAGGCTTAGGTCCAAACTTGGGTTTCTTTTCTTGAGCAGCAACTTTCTTGCCGTTCTTCTTGAGGTTCCCCTTCTTCCCTTTGCCCTTTTTCTTGAAACTAGTGGTCTTGTTGACCATCAACACTTGATGCTCCTTCTTGATTTCTACCTCTGCAGCTTTTAGCATCGCGAAGAGCTCGGGAATAGTCTTGTTCATCCCTTGCATATTATAGTTCATCACGAAGCCTTTATAGCTTGGTGCTCGGGAATAGTCTTGTTCATCCCTTGCATATTATAGTTCATCACGAAGCCTTTATAGCTTGGTGGCGGTGATTGAAGAACTGTGTCAATGACACTATCATTAGGAACATTAACTCCCAGCTGAGTCAAGTGGTTATGGTACCCAGACATTCTGAGTATGTGCTCACTGACAGAACTATTCTCCTCCATTTTGCAGCTATAGAACTTGTTGGAGACTTCATATATCTCATCTCATATGCTCCATGACGTTCAAAATGTCTTTGAAGTCTCGATTCTAAGCCGTAGAGCATGGCACACTGAACTATCGAGTAGTCATCAACACGTGTCTGCCAGGCATTCACAATGTCTGTAGTTGCTGGCGCGAGTGGTACACCTAACAGTGCTTCCAGGATGTAATTCTTCTGTGCAGCAATGAGGATAATCCTCAAGTTACGGACCCAGTCCCTGTAGTTGCTTCCGTCATCTTTAAACTTAGCTTTCTCTAGGAATGCATTAAAATTCAAAGGAACGGTAGCACGGGCCATTGATCTACAATAACATAGACATGCAAAATAACTATCAGGACTAAGTTCAATTAATCATATTACTTAAGAACCCCCACTTAGATATACATCCCTCTAGTCATCTAAATGATCACGTGATCCAAATCAACTAAACCATGTCCGATCATCACGTGAGATGGAGTAGTTTTCAATGGTGAACATCACTACGTTGATCATATCTACTATATGATTCACGTTCGACCTTTCGGTCTCAGTGTTCCAAGGCCATATCTGCATATGCTAGGCTCGTCAAGTTTAACCCGAGTATTCTGCGTGTGCAAAACTGGCTTGCACCCGTTGTATGTGAACGTAGAGCTTATCACACCCGATCATCACGTGGTGTCTCGGCACGACGAACTGTAGCAACATTGCATACTCAGGGAGAACACTTATACCTTGAAATTTAGTAAGGGATAATCTTATAGTGCTACCGTTGTACTAAGCAGAATAAGATGCATAAAAGATAAACATCACATGCAATCAAAATATGTGACATGGTATGACCATCATCATCTTGTGCTCATGATCTCCATCACCGTAGCATCGTCATGATCTCCATTGTCACCGGCGCAACACCTTGATCTCCATCGTAGCATCGTTGTCGTCTCGCCAACTATTGTTACTACGACTATCGCTAACACTTAGTGATAAAGTAAAACAATTACATGGCGACTGCATTGCATACAATAAAGCGACAACCATATGGCTCCTGTCAGTTGTCGATAACTTTGTTACAAAACATGATCATCTCATACAACAATTTATATCACATCATGCCTTGACCATATCACATCACAGCAAGCCCTGCAAAAACAAGTTAGACGTCCTCTACTTTGTTGTTGCAAGTTTTACGTAGCTACTACGGGCTTCTAGCAAGAACCGTTCTTACCTACGCATCAAAACCACAATGATTTTTTGTCAAGTGTGCTGTTTTAACCTTCAATAAGGACCGACCGTAGTCAAACTCGATTCAACTAAAGTTGGGGAAACAGACACCTGCCAGCCACCTATGTGCAAAAGCACGTCGGTAGAACCAGTCTCATGAACGCGGTCATGTAATGTTGGTCCGAGCCGCTTCATCCAACAATACCGCCGAATCAAAGTAAGACGTTGGTGGTAAGAAGTATGACTATTATCGCCCACAACTCTTTGTGTTCTACTCATGCATATAACATCTACGCATAGACCTGGCTCAGATGCCACTGTCGAGGAACACGGTAATTTCAAAAAAATCCCTACGATCACGCAAGATCTATCTAGGTGATGCATAGCGACGAGAGGGGAGAGTGTGTCCATGTACCCTCGTAGACCGAAAGTAGAAGCGTTTCAATAACGCGGTTGATGTAGTCGAACTTCTTCGCAATCCAACCGATCAAGTACCAAACGCACAACACCTTCGCATTCAGCACACGTTCAGCCTGATGACGTCCCTCATGCTCTTGATCTAGTTAAGGACGAGGGTGAGTTCCGTCAGCACGACGGTATGTCGACGATGATGATGATGCTACCGGCGCAGGGCTTCGCCTAAGCACTACGATGGTATGATCGAGGTGTGTAATTGTGGAGGGGGGCACCGCACATGGTTGGGAGAGAAACATGTGTGTTCTAGGGTGCCCCCTGGCCCCGTATATAAAGGAGCAAGGGGGAGGCCGGCCGACCCCTAGGGCGCGCCCCAAGAGGGGAGTCCTACTAGGACTACTAGTTCTAGTAGGATTCCACCAAGAGGGAGAGAGGGGGAAGGAAGGAGAGGGAGAGGGAGTAGGAAAGGGGGGCGCCGCCCCCCTTCCCTAGTCCAATTCGGACCCAAGGGGGAGGGAGAGCGCGGCCTGCCCGAGCCGCCCCTCTCTCTCTCTCCACCAAGGCCCAATGTGTCCCATTAGTTCCTCGGGGGGTTTCGGTAACCCCTTCGGCACTCCGGTTTTACCCGAAACTTTCCGAAACACTTCCGGTGTCCGAATATAGCCGTCCAATATATCAATCTTTATGTCTTGACCATTTCAAGACTCCTCTTCACGTCCATGATCTCATCCGGGACTCCGAACAAACTTCGGTCATCATAAACACATAACTCATAATACATATCGTCATCAAACGTTAAATGTGCGGACCCTACAGGTTTGTGAACTATGTAGACATGACCGAGACACATCTCCGGTCAATAACCAATAGCGTAACCTAGATGCTCATATTGGCTCCTACAAATTCTACGAAGATCTTTATTGGTCAAACCGCATAACAACATACGTTGTTCCCTTTGTCATCGGTATGTTACTTGCCCGAGATTTGATCGTCGGTATCATCATACCTAGTTCAATCTCATTACCGGCAAGTCTCTTTACTCGTTCCATAATACTTCATCCTGCAACTAACTCATTAGTTACAATGCTTGCAAGGCTTATAGTGATGAGCATTACAGAGAGGGCCTAGAGATACCTCTCCGAAACATGGAGTGACAAATCCTAATCTCGATCTATGCCAACCCAACAAACACCTTCGGAGACACCTATAGAGCACCTTTATAATCACCCATTTACGTTGTGACATTTGGTAGCACACAAGGTGTTCCTCCGGTATTCGGGAGTTGCATAATCTCATAGTCCGAGGAACATGTATAAGTCATGAAGAAAGTAGTAGCAATGAAACTGTAACAATCATAATGCTAAGCTAACAGATGGGTCATGTCCATCATATCATTCTCCTAATGATGTGATCCTGCTCATCAAATGACAACACATGTCTATGGTTAGGAAACATAACAATCTTTGATTAACGAGCTAGTCAAGTAGAGGCATACTAGGGACAATATGTTTTGTCTATGTATTCACACATGTACTAAGTTTCCGGTTAATACAATTCTAGCATGAATAATAAACATTTATCATGAAATAAGGAAATAAATAATAACTTTATTATTGCCTCTAGGGCATATTTCCTTCAGGGTGGACCAGTGCTTGGGCGTTGTTCTTACTTGAACAAGCCTCCCACTTATGATTAACCTCTCTCGCAAGCATCGGCAACTACGAAAGAAGAATTAAGATAAATCTAACCATACCATTAAACATATGGATCCAAATCAGCCCCTTACAGAATAGCGCATCAACTAGGGTTTAAACTTCTGTCACTCTAGCAACCCACCATCCAATAACTACTCCAGGATGCATTCCCTTAGGCCCAAAGATGGTGAAGTGTCATGTAGTCGACGTTCACATGACACCACTAAGAGAATCAACAACATACATATCATCAAAATATCGAACGAATACCAAATTCACATGATTACTTATGACAAGACTTCTCCCATGTCCTTAAGAACAAAAGTAACTACTCACGAATCATATTCATGTTCAAGATCAAAGGGGTATTGAATAGCATAATGGATTTGAACATATAATCTTCCACCAAATAAACCAACTAGCATCAACTACAAGACGTAATCAACACTACTAGCAACCCACATGTACCAATCTGAGGTTTTAATACAAAGATTGGATACGAGAGATGAACTATGGTTTCAGATGAGATGGTGCTGGTGAAGATGTTGATGAAGATTGGTCCTCCCATGATGAGAGGGTTATTGGTGATGATGATGACTTCGATTTCCCCCTCCCGAAAGGAAGTATCCCCGGCGGAAATCCTCCGCCGGAGAGCAAAAGTGCTCCTGCCCAAGTTCTGCCTCGAGATGGTGGTGCTCTGTCCCGGAAGTACTCTCCTTATTTTTTCTAGGGAAATGGGCTTAAATACCAAAATATGGGCACCGGAGGCTGGCTAGGGGCCCCACAAGGCACCAGGGTGCGCCAAGAGGGGTGGGCGCCCCCTGGTGCCTCGTGGGCACCTGGGTGGCCCCTATGGTATTTCTTTTCTCCAATATGTTTTATTTATTCCAAAATAAATCTCCGTGAAATTTCAGCTCATTTGAAGATGTGCATAATAGGTATCTCTGACATAGCTTTTTCAGGCCCCGAATTCCAGCTGTCGACAATCTCCCTATTAGTGTAAATCTTGCAAAATAAGAGAGAGAAGACATTAGAATGGTACTGCAAGCTATTATATTGGCCAAAAACATTATAAATAATAGAGGAAATCATGATGCAAAATGGACGTATCAAAGAGCATCTATAATCGAACTTGGCAAATCCACCCCCCTAAACGTCCGCAGAGCAATTGGGCGCGACCCTAGACAACGTCCGAAGGACCCTCATATCTCATGTCGGATATCCACACTCCTTATCTAAACCCTCAAATCCATGCATACATGAATATCACAACATCATTGAGTAGTTCCACAATCCAAACATAAAATATATAGTTCAAAATTAAACTTCTTGAGTTTCTTTGTGGTCCACATATGCTCCACGAGATCATTAAGTAGTTGCACGTGCACCTGTTCATCTTAAATCTAATGGATCTTTAGAAAATTAATAATCTGATCTGCATCTTATTCCATGTGTGGACTTATTCTCCGAGCTTCTCAAAATCATGGGTTCGGGCTACCCCTTCACCCTCATCCTCGGCAATCATTTTGTGGCCACATGAAACAACGTGTCATCAGCTGTCATAAAGTCTTTGATTCCCACATCATTGCAGCTCCATGAACAATTCCCCAACGAGTTTGGAACACTCTAAATGCCCTCTCCACATCCTTCCTAACTACTTCTTGCATTGTTGCAAAGTGGCTTTGTTTGTTGCTATGGGGATTAGATATGGTCTTCTCAAGTTAAGGATGTTTGCCAACCTTGGGTACGACAATTTGACAAGTTCTTTAAGCCCACAAAGAGAGAATATATCAAAAAGCAATTCAAAAATAAGTGGGATGTGCCGAAGAAAGAATACATTATTTGGAAGACATTTAATCAAAAGGCATCACACATTGGGTTAGACCCTGTTACCAAGACCATTGCGGCTAGCAATGAATGGTGGGCAAGGTGAGATACATGTATACATATCTTCATATTAATTTTATTCGTTACTTTTTCTTTCTACAATTTGTTGCACTAATTGTGATATACTTTTTCCAGCAATAGGAAAGGTTCGACAACTTAGAATGTCATGGCAATTTGCGATTTTGATATGAGATTTACGTTTGTTGTTGCTGGATGGCCTAGATCTATTTGTGACACACGTGTATAGAATGATGCACAAGTTGAATATTCCTACTTCCCACACCCTTCAGACGATATTAACTTGTACATGCATTCTTGTACTCTAATGTTTTTGCGTTGACCAATTGATCTTGGTTTTATTTATTATCAATGTAGGCAAATACTATCTCGTTGACTTTGGATATCCAAATAGAGTTGGATATTTGGCACCATACAAATGATAGCGCAACCATGTAACTGATTTCCAACAAGTACCACCATGGAGGAGAAATGAGACCTTCAATCATCGACATTCATTACTATGAAACATCATTGGACGATATTTCGATGTATGAAGATGAAATGATGAATCCTCCTCCATATCACACGGTACAAACCTGATATGCAAACAAAGACAATTATTGCATGCGTGTCTTCATAGCTACATTCACGAGAGCAAACTAAGTGATGAACCTTTTTTTTAAATTAAGTGTCGAACATTTTGACATGGTTGAGAATGGATCTTATACTTGCACGGGAGCCTTTCTCGTCACTTTGCACCCAACGATGATGGTAATATGGGCAGCATCTGTAATGTTATTGCTGCGAGTGTCAACCCTTGATGGTTAGCTCTAGGGTGTATACTTTTGTTGGGAGAGCCATGTAATAATATGAAGATCTTCCCTATTCGTGTCTTCTTCTCAAGTACTCGTATGTGAGACAATGATCTTCCTTTTGTTTGATTATAAAATACTGCGGGGTTTGGGAATCAAATCTATGTCATATGGGCAGAAAAAACAATAAAAACTAACTCAATAAGGTTTTATTAGAACAACAATACAACCCAAAGGCATCACAGGCTTTTCACTACCTAGAACACAGATAAGCTAAAAAATAGGCATTGAGAAAAAAGAACCGACTCGCTTATTTTGACAGGCCTTTATATGGGGAAATGCTAAAAAAGAGTTGGCCCTTTAGACCCTAAGTATCCAATTAGAGCAAGAACAAAAATGCTCAGGCTCATAAGCTGCCGAGTTCGACTTGGAAAAAGAGAGATGAACATGAGAATTTGGATTTCAAAACTTATAACATAGTATGTTGTATATATAACGACTTCCCAACCGTTTACTAAAAAAATTGCTTGACTCCAGTGAGGGAGGAGCAATGACGACGACGCGCCTTTGGTTCGCTTCAATGCTCATAGTAGTTGCTAGGTGATCTATAGGTCTGAATGTATTTATTATTAGTTTTTTATGTTCGTTGTACTGCCATAATTAATGATTAATAGATTGAAAGTTTTTAAAAAAACTTGTTTGTAACTAACCATTTATTTATAAGAGTAAATGGGTGCATCACAAATTCAGGTAGACCCCAACTAAGAGCATGGTTAATAATATAGCCGGCCGGTGGCTGTAACATGTTGCCATGTCATCTATAGCCAATATAATAGTCAACATGTATAATAGTGGGCTACAAGAAAGTACTACCTTTTTTACCACGTGGCCCATCATACATTCTTACATAGCTTCTTGGAGCCCGTGCTGCAGCCGGCTGTAAATTTACAACCCGTTTTTCTTCTCTCTCCTATTCTCTCTCATCCAACTCAGCAAAGATATAATATTTTAAGTCTTACAGCCCGCCTACGTCATCTTATTATACTTACTCTAAAAAGGCCACGTAAACTAGATAAGTATTTTAACACAGCACAAAAACATACACTCATATATACGCACATACAGTCACCCTTATGAACACACACACGCACACCTTACCTCTATGAGCACATTCGAGAGACGAAGTCGGCACATCATCTTGAGATTGACAAAGTTGCCATAGACTCCTTTGTAGTTGACGGAGCATCTTCTTCCACTGAATACACATCGCCGGATGGCGTGAAATAAATCCAGAAAAATGCAAGTATCAATGTAAGTCTAGGACTTATAACTGTAAATGTAATGAATCGAAAATATTACTGTTCTGTTAACCATCCGACCAATTGAATTGCGACTAGATAAGTTCTCATAACACTACTTTGGCAGTAGCAATGACGTGCTAATCTTTTTTCTGGTAGAGACGGACGCGATAAATTTCTTGCGTGTAAACTAAAAAAAGAAAAAAAGAAAAAGAAAAGAAGGCAAGGAAAACCAGATAGGAATTCAACCGTCATCCGGGAAAGGGAAGGGGGCGGAGGGGGCGGAGGGGGGCACAGTTTGCATAGGGTTTCTCTCCTTCTCCAAGACGAACAAGCACACCACACAAACCCACACACCCCCTACGGAATTCACAAGCCCACAAAAATTCCGAGAAAGATAAATCCTCTCGAAAAATCGGCGCCCCGAATCCCTTCCCAAGAGCTTCCCGAATCCTGCGAATCCCCGCAAGATTTCCCAATCCGCCGCCGCCGCCGCCGCCTTCCGCAGATTTCACGGCGAGACCCATCGAGGACGCCGTACGCAGAGTGGTCGCTCGCCCGCCGAGGCGAGCCCGAGCAGCCTGCTTCCTGCTTGATCAATCTTCTCTCTTCCCACCGAGTCCTGACCTACAAACCGTGCCCTAGAGCCGCCGCTGCCGCCGCCGCGCCGTACCCTAGCGTCACGGCCGACGCCTCAATCCCCACGCCCGCCTCTCACGCGCGTGGCCGCCATCGCCGTTCCCGTTCTTCCTCGTCGGGACATCGCGTTCCTGCTGTCTCCACCCTGTCCGCAGTCTTTAGCCATTGGGGTTTGAGGTATGAGCTTGTTTTCATCCAGCGACTAGTTAAATCCCACTGACCTTCACAACATCTGGGTGTGCCGCTGCACACCCGGCACACTGTCTAGATCCGCCCCTGGGGCCTAGGCTTTGGTGGTCTCGGCTTCGCCAGAGTGGAGACTGGGCGTGGAACTGCAGATGTGCTGTTGAATCGTGTGTAGGCACCACCCTGAGTGACTGACTAGGACTAGGAGTGAAAGGTAGTTGTGGTGGTAGTAGTAGTGGCGGTGGTTTCATTGCTGTGCCGGACCGGACGTTGCTGCTGGGGCGCGTAGATGGTGAACGGCGCCTGCTGGCATGGACCGAGGTGAGCCCTCATTGAAACCAGAATGGCTGGTGCGCGGGGTTGCCACACCGACAGTAGCTGCCACAGGCTTCCGGCCAGGAATTTCGCCCCGTGCAGGTGAGCTGCCTTTCCTTCAATTTACCATTTTGATGCATATAACGGCTAGGGGTTAGTGCTGCTTATAGAAAGTTTTGCAAGATTAATTGTTATTATAGTAGTTGAATCGCATATGTAGTGGCATCAGATAATTTTACACGAGCCGTTATTAGTTCTTAGACTTTTTTATGCTGGGTAGTGTTTTTTTCATTTATGCATGGTGAAGTTAGTGCACTTCTTCTGGTGTTATTTTAGAACAATGATCATTCTTCAACCTTCCTACCACCAGTATTGGCATGAGTCTGATTCAAGGACAATGCTTGTACTGTGAAGCGCTTTATTTAATATGTTTGTTGCATGAAACATGAAGCAAGTGTAATATGTCACATAAATGCGTAATTTTGGACTTGTGGTAATCATGGAGCAATCTGTCTTCGGAGACATTGCTTACATCAGCACATCAGCCTCGTGCTGTTGCATGGTAAACTGATGGTTATCGGTGTGTGTAATTCGTAACTGCGGTAAGTGTTATTAAATTAAATATTATTTTACTTGGAAATGATTTAATGGTAGTTATTGGGCTATTGCACTGGAGTCAGTCCAGACTTCAGAGACTTTCTTGGACGGGAATGTTTACTTGTTCATGTTGGTTAGCCATGTTGCCATAATGCATCAGCAGTCCGTGTAATGCCAAATGTACTAGGGAGTGCGTGAGGATTAGGCAGAATCACCTCTTAAGAATGGGGGCTGCTACCCGTCGGTCGGCGGGCCTTTTAAAAAGATCCGCCGCCTTGCAAGCCGTCGAATCTGACGCAATCTAATGATTGGACGTATTTCTCTACTTCGCAACAGAGATCTTGTTGCAGAAACATTTGCAACGTCGGTTGTGTTGTGGATTTTTTTGCAACACAGGTCTTGCTGCAGATTTTTTTTGCAACAGACGTCTCGTTGCAGAATTTTTTTTTGCAGCATAAGTGATGTTGCAGAATTTCTGTTTGCAGTATTCACTTTTTTGCAACACAGGTATTTTTGCGGAAAGAAATTTTGAAACACATGTGATGTTTCAGAAAAACTTACTGAGGACGCTGCAATCCAAATTCCTACCTGCATTGCCCAACATAAAAGACGTGATCAGCGTCATCGCACGGCACGGCGCGTGGTGGACGCATACGTAAAATCAGCCGGCTGTTCGGAAGCTTTTTCGCTTAAGAATTGCTTGGAGAGAGGCATGATGTGTAGTTGATATATCATGACTATTTCTCATGCCTTGCAGCTTTGTTGATCTTAAATGCTTGACTTTCTTGCCTGCATATATGGAAATAGATAGTAGAATGTATGCCCTTCTCCATACACAAATATATACATAGTTGATACCTCTGGTTTAAGTAGCTTAAGGGGTAGGCAAAACATTTTTAGCAATAGACTATTATCTTTCCTTGGTGCAGTGGAACATGCATGTTCACTGAACTTGCTAATTGCTATGGTATTGTTTATTATAGTGTACTAGCAGAAGTAGAGCTATATTAGGCTAGAAGCAAAATGTGGTCTGGTATTTTGTACTATAACTTGTTTTGATTAGCAGACTAGCATAACTAAACCAAGCAAATGGTTAATGAATTAAATTATAGTATGTAAAAGTAAACGCATAAATAACTATAAACTTATTCTTCACTTCACCATGTCTCTGCAATCTCACTGCCTGCAATCACACAATGCTGAAATGAAAAGTTCATGACCAAGAGGTCCAAGGCACCATTTCATATTACTTGCTTTGGCCTGGAGACAAGTCTCGGGTTGTATATTGGGGTTTGCCCAGTGGAGAGGCACTGGGAGTTAACTGTGTGCACTGGATTGGCCTGCTGCAAGGAGCCCAGGACGCTAGGTCCCAAGCTTCATCCGTGCAAGATCAGTTTTTAGCTGTCCATTGGTGTGGCAAATGTAATTATTGATTCAAGGCACAGAAGCGTGCTCTTGTAGTCACAAATAGCTATTTTAAAATTATTTTCTTTTGTTGATATGTCTAGTAAACTCATTTGTTGCTTGTGTCACATGTGTAGTACCTGGGGACCGTTATGTGACATACCAATCATACTGTATAGTGTATTACATCAACGATGCAGCCTTTTGTTCTGTGATATATTGCATTAATGCGTATGAATTTTATTGTTCTTGCACTTTGCATGTAGTAAGGGTTGATGTCCATTGTTCCTTCAACAATTATTGTCATGTCTTTCTGGTTGCTTTGGTTTAACTCTGCATGGTTTAGCTAATCATATATGAACCTCGTTTAAATGACTGTTCTTCTAAGCTTACACACGTGATGTATATTTGCTAATGAGCTGTTACTTGAATGCTTTTAGATGATCAAGACAGGGGTGCTTCATCAAGAAACCGATCTTCAGGCCGTGATCGTGAACGGAACTCCCAACAGTCCTCTTCACGCAGGGGTTCTGGCCAAAGTGTGTCCAGACGGCATGACCGGGATGGAACAGTGAAGTCAAGAGGGTATGCTAGTTTTGGAAGGAGCAACAGGGACAGGGGTTGTGACAAGGATTCTGATTTCCGTGATTGGGAGAGTAGATTGGGTCTTGCAGGTGACCCACTGCGTGATGGCTTTGGGCCCTTTAACTCATGCAGACCCGAAAGCGATAGGCTTAATCGTATTCGTCCAAAGTTGGACACATTGAATCGAGCATCTGGAGTAAGTTTGGACAATGGTAATCTGTCTAGAAAGGATGCTGGCGGCATGTCCTTTGAGCGAGAATTCCCACACCTTAGTTCTGAGGACAACAATGGAAAACATGATGTAGTTAGAGTTCCATCTCCTGGAATTGGCTCCCCAATTCAGAGCATACCATTGGTTACTGCGCCTGATGGCTGGAACTCAGTGCTAGCAGAAGTCCCTGGACTTAGTGAGCCAAGCAATACCCAGACCTCTTCTGCTTCATCACGTGCTGGTTCCAGTCAGCAGCTTGTAGTGTCGAACTGTGGGACTGCCTTAAGCATGGCTGAAACAGTAATGCAGACTCCATTAAAAATTTCCACCACACCTCAGGTAATGTAATATGTATTGAATATGATATCTTGTGTTCTTTACTCCTTTTGGTCTATGATCATACTCATTTTGTACCATTCACTTAATCTAATTAATGTTTTGTGTGCAATATCATTTTTTTTACCCAGCTATCAATTGATGCTCAGAAGATTGAAGAAAGAACTATGAGGCAGTGTATTCTAAGACCTCTGACGCCTTCATCAAACAAAAATTCTGTATGCACTCTGTACATTGCCTTCGCTGTGAGATCAAATGTTTTGTTTTGTTGTTTGTTTCTTGTGTTATTACCATGGTTGTATTTAGATCGTGCAATTTCTTGGATACACTGTCTGGTTTGTAATTTTGCTTTTGAAAGACAGATCATCACAAACATAATTTCAACTTTCTTTGTCTTGCATGATCAAGTAGTATCGGACTGTTATTCATGGATCAACAATTCAATTTTGTTTCTATGTCAGGAATCTGCTTCATCAATGTCCCTTACAATTGTCTGGTCCTAAATTACGCATGTCATTAGTGATCATATTCATAATATTTACAAGATATGGTCGTAAGCTGGTTCAGTCGCTTCATGTTCTTTGCAAACTGCAAGTATCCATGAAGCGGATGTGGCAGTTACCTGAGTGTCTTCATAGCATAATAATTTATATAAATGCAATGCATGATGTGGTGTAAGTATGGATACATATTAGTTGATAGTTTGAACGTACGCGCTGGAGATTAGGAGATATGTTTTTCTGTTGTAAAAATCTATCATCCTTTATATTTTTCTGCACCCGTTATTTAAATACGCAGTTTGGTTCTGAACTAATTTACAAGGAATAGTGATTCAAAAGTCAGAAACTTCTATTCTTGTAGCATTGAGTTATGAATCGTATTGATCATTAGAACAGTTGAAATACTCATTACATAGAAGCTGTTTGTTCTGATGTAAGACTTAACTGGTAGTGTGAGTTTTGTAGTTTCTCTTACTTGTTTGGCTCATGAACACCTGAAAGAAATTATTAGGATTACTGTGCATGTAGATTATGTATTTATGTTCCCCCCAAAGAACACGTAGGTTATGTTCCCCGCAAAGAACTTAGATTAAGAGAACTCTATTATTAGAATTTTAGTGGGACATTTTTTTTTGTGTTTGACCTTCCATGTTATATGAGTTTGTCAATATTACTGCTTATGATCCATATTTTATTTTATTTTATTTCATAGTAGTATATGCCAACTACTAAACATTTTCTTGATACTATAACATCAACAAATATTCCACCACACAGCAAAACTGACAGAAACTTCCCTTTTGTATATTACTTGATCAGCATTTGATCATTAAGCATGCAATTGATATAATACACCGTAGTTTGTTCAGGCATGTCTACATTTTGGGGAAGGTTGCATAAAGTGAATCCTCGATATGTGCTTCTGGCTGGTTTTCTGTTTCACTTATTTATGGAGTGTTTTTTTTTTGTGTGTTGATATGGAGTGGTGTTGCCTTGTATTGAAAAAAATACACTTTGGTTTGCCCTTATTCCTTAATGCTTTGCAGGTATGTACTTTGTCAGATAGGTTAAAAACGAAAGGTGCAAGAGCTGGGGATTCTAATGGTTCTACCAAAACTGCACCCCAACTGTCAGCACAGTCTTCCAATAACTCTGTTCGTACTCCAGTCAAATCTGAGGTTGCCAAGCCATCTCAACCAGGATCCTTCCAAGTCCTGACCCGTGAGCAGAATGGTGCTGCAAATACCTCAAAAGACTCCACTAGCAATCCTTTAAGCCCTATTCTAGGTCGATCTTCTTCAGTGGAACCACTGAAAAAGCCCCTTGTCAACCAAAAGCTTAAAGGTGTCATAAATGGCCTCCCTTTGCAATTACAACAAGGTCCATCTGGTGAGAGAAAATCAATAACAAAAGCCAAGCATAAATTCTTTGAGTTGCTGCGAAGCAAGTCTTTAAATGGTTCAAGCATGGGTATTGAATCCTCATCTAGCTTGATTAATGAACAGAAGAACCCATGTCTTGATTTATCCTTGTTTGACGCTGGAATCAAGTGTATTGAGACTGGAAGTAGTTCTTGTGAGGATGCAAATTCTTGTGATGGGTCTCAGCGACACCTCTCTGACAATGAGGAAACAAAGGCATCTTTGGAACCTCTTGATGTTTTTTATCGTGAGTCCCATGGGGTTGCAGCTGTCAAGGATAGCAACTCTTTATCAGATCATGCTGATGCCGAAAATGGATCTATGGCGCCTCAGGCAGACAAGGCTGAAGCTACTCTGGCCATTATGGCAGCAGATATAAATGATGGTTCTGCAAAGGCAGACTCCAGCTATGGTGATGCCGGTTTGTTGTTTGTGCCCATTGTAACTGGGGAAGAGGAATCATATCCTACTGAAGATGAACCCAGTCCAGAAGAAATGGCTTTCCTGAAATCTCTTGGCTGGAAAGAAGACGAAGTAGTTCCGCCTCTGAAACAGGAAGAGATAGCTGATTGTGTAAGTTTTGTTATGTTTCTTATTCTAGTTCATCAACATTATTTGGCTTTCAGTACACACTCATGTGCTTAAGGTTTTTCCTTCTAATTAGTTTGCTAAGTAGCCGATAGGTACTCATAAGTTTCGGTTCATCTTCAGTTTCGCCAAAGCAGTTCCCAAAACTTCCAGTTCATCTTTAGTTATTGTATAACCTCAATGTGCACCATATCAGCAAAATGAATTGATGATGTTGTTTACCATGAAAATATTGGTTGCCATCATCATTGTACTTCTGATGAGGCATACTAAATGATTTACGGGGCTTAGAAAAAGAGACTATTGTCTACGAATTGGGACCCAGCCGATGTTTCTGAGAGCATATCGGTATCATTTACGTGGCAGTGTGCATCATTTAAGTATTCTGGTAATCCACATTAGGAATTGACCACTTGTTAAATTTTACCATGTGCATTGTTGTGACATAGATTCCCACTGTTTTGTAGTTAAGGCACAACGTGAGGCTGCAGCAGAAGCTTGAGGAGTGCAGGGGCTAATGACAGGGCTCATCAACCAAAGTTTGTCACGGCGCTGAGAACTTGTGAGAATCAAGCTGTATTTTGTGACGCCATGGGGCGATCGTGTCTAGCTTAACAAATCATGATGTTTTAGTTAACTTCAGCTCTGTGGGAGTTGTCATGCTTAGACCGATGTTTTTCCCTGCTGAAAAGAGGGTTGAGGTTTTTCTTCATTTTCCCAGAAGGAATACCGAATGATAAAAGCATGTATGGTGTTGGAGGCACATAGAGGTGCTCAGAAAGAATATAGGTTGTCTTCTTTTTTATACTTCTCATGGCTTATCCTTGTTTCAGAAAGAAAGGAAAAGAATAGGTTGTCTTCTTTTTTATACTTCTCATGACTCGCCTTTGATTACCGTGGTCTGAGATTTGCATGATCTATTTTCATTTTATGTTCTTATTCCTCTTTGTGTTTTTCTATTGATTCATGGTGCTTCAATTGCTCACCCCTTTAGGTTTTTTCTTTTTCTTTTGAGGAATGCCGTCAGTCCACAATAATACTACGAATGAAAGAGAGGGTTCAACATGGCCATGAGCAACCCTAGCCATGCCGGCTAGTTAATGAGCCACGTGATTCATCTCTTGTGCACAATCCTAAAAAATAACCTACACAAAATAATTTAAATAGGCCATAGTCATGCGATCCAACTAATCGCATAAGCC
>NC_057798.1:486246971-486249127 GCF_018294505.1 Triticum aestivum
ACACACACACATCTCCCAGCGTCATCTTCTTCCTCCCCCTTCGTCTTCAATACTAGTCTACGATGCCCTGAGAACTTATCGTTCATGGTGCAAGCTTGCCGCCGATGGCAAGGCCGCTCGTGTTCATGGCGCAAGCTCGCCACCGATGGCAAGGCCCCGCGTGTTGTTCATGGCGCAAGCTCGCCGTCGATGGCAAGGTCGCGCGTCGTCTGGCGCCAATGGGTGCCACCCCATCCCCAGCGTCATCTTCTTTCTTCCCCTTTGTCATCAATACTAGTATGCAGTGCCCTGAGAAAGTGTCGTTCATGGCACAATCTCGCCACCGATGGCAAGGTCGCGCGTCGTCTGGCGCTAGCGGGTGCCGATTGTAGCATCTTGTGCCTCTTTCGTCTTCAATATCAAAGAAAAAGTTGTTGCCGTTGGTAGCAGCACCCACAATTGTTGGTTCCAGCATCCATGGTCGTGGTTGTAGGCCGCCGCCGTCAGTGGTAGATGTCGTTGTCGGCGGCTGCAGCACTGGTTTGGCCAGTTCCAACACTAGGCGGTTGCAGCAAAAAACTCACTGTCGAAAGAAGTCTCCTCCTGATTCCAGGAAACTTCATGCCCGGGTCGAGCACCCCGCCTCACGGTTCCAGCAACCCCGTGCCTCCGCGCGGGTCGCACTCGCCGTCTTGCTGGTTCCAGCACCACCGACAACTGTTCTCGTTGGGCGCCGGCGGCTAGCAGTAGCGTCGATGCTGTTTCTAGCACTTGCCTCTTATGGTTGCAACTCCGACATGGTTTGCAGCTTGCCAACACATCAACGACTTGTATTTTTGGCCGGCGTGCGGTTGCAGCTTTGCCAGCGAACGTTGAAACAACGGCCAGGGATAACGAACATCGGCGGTAGTAGCGAGGCTTGCGGTTAAGAAAGAGTTTCGCTGAGAGGACGAGGCGAGATGGATGATTCTTGATGGTTGGATATGGTGTTGGTCGTTGAGTGAATAGATAAGAGCGTCAATGAGGATAAGAGCGCCATTGCATTAGTTGCATCGGTGATACATGGAAGTGAAAGTTGAGAAGCTTATTACTTTTGGGTGTTTGGGCACCCTAGAGCTTGTGCCCTAGATAGTTGGTGGTGTCGCGGAGCTCGATCACTGTGGTGAAAAGCTCCGGGCAAGCTTCGGGGTCTCCAATTAAGTTGTGGAGATTGCCCCGAGCAAGTTGTACGGGTTCGATGACTGTCCCAAGGGTCGCCAACTGTACGGGTTCGGCGACCGCTCTCAAGAGTCCCTTAGTGGGACCACTGCACCTTACATTCTTCGAGGGCGTGAGGAGAATACGGTGGCCTTGGTGGCATTTTGAGGAGCATTGTGACTCCACACCACTCTAACAGAGATTAGCATCCGCAAGGGTGTGAACTTCAGGATACATCATCGTCTCCGCGTGCCTTAGTTATCTTTTACCCGAGCCATTTACCTATGCACTTACTTTGTGATAACCATAGTGATTCATGTTATACATCTTGCTATCACATAGTTGTTTATCTTGCTTAGCATAAGTTGTTGGTGCACATAGTCCAGCCTAGTATATTTAGGTTTTGTGCTTGATAAATTAAACATTTGTTTTATTCCGCTTTTATTCAAGTCTAAACCGCAATTGTTCTAAAACACCTATTCACCTCTCCTCTAGGCGACATCCATGCCCTTTCACCATTAATATCGCTGATCATAGAATGGGTTACATCAATTGGACGTCCATCAACCACATTGTATGGTTTTGTGATCTCGTCCACACCCTTAGCTGCTAACAAATGAGTTTTTTTTATTATAGGCCCTTGGTTCAGAGTCCTCATATTCCAAGTTGTATTGATGGTCTATACAATCTTATTCTTTTTCATTAGTTCGTTATGTCACCTACTGATCACAAAATGCTTATTCATGATCTAATTTTTATGCCCCTGGAAACCATGTCTCAAAAAAAATCATGTTTGATGAATCTGTCCTTAGTCTTCACATAGACATGCCACTAATTAATATTGTGTAACGATGATAATGTTCTGATGTACATTCCATGCTCGATGGATACATGGGAGATTATATAGGTGTGGGAATATACTACCGGTAACATTTGCTACTATATAGATGTAGAGTAAGAGTAAGCTGCAAAGACATGAT
>NC_057798.1:486249433-486259224 GCF_018294505.1 Triticum aestivum
CAAGGGGCACACTGAAATACACCGGCCAATTGATCCTGCCCCTTCATGCACATTTGACGCAACAAGAGGTACGGGGGCAATATATCACCTCATAGGCTGGAGCACTTGATATTTTCCCCTCTTATCACATATAGGAGTGTTATAAAAATTGAAAAAAAGTCAAATTATATAGAAACAACATACTCGCCACGCTATAAGTTTTTTTAATCTAAACACTAAACATTGCGCAGAAACAACAAAAAAAAATCCATTTGGCGACAGTGAAAATAGTCTGAATTTACAATTTAATTTGGTTTAGCTACTATTCACAAACAATGAATTTTGTCTTTTTTTTCTTGGAGTTGTTTATGAAATTGAAATTGAAATCTTGTAATACGGACAAAGGCATCACACTCATCCCTGTGAAACACATTGTCGGAAGGACTGAAATAAATTCTATGCACTTATGTCACTGGTGTTTAGGAAAATGCGAGCACTGATGTCAAGTTTAGGATTTGAACTCTGGTGACCCGAGAATACCACTGTCCTCCTAATCATCCAACTGTAAGTTGGTTTGCATATTATGTATTTCTATTTCGAAACGAGATATTAATGAACATATCCAACGAGCAAAGGCATTGAGACGTACCCCTTCGCTTCGATCCAAGTGATTAGCTAGGGTTTCGCTTGCCCAATCTGCCTCATCTGCTATGGTCCTAGGACCATGGAGGCATGATGGATCTCGACCTTTTGCCGGTGGGAAGGCTTCGTTTTTCTATGTTTTTTTGAGTTTTGTTAGGATTTGTGCCATGCTAAAAAAGACGAGGCGACGACGACTTTCTTAAGATGGAATAAGGGTCTCTCCGCTAGCCTCCATTCTGGTGGTGCTTCTTGTATTGTTAGAGGGCGTATGGAGGTGTGTCTCTGGGGATCTCGTGGGATCCGGTCGATGTTTGTTTTCGATGGATCCGTTTGGATCCGGTCTTTGTTCGTCTGCGTCCGTGTGTCTGCACTTTGGATTTTTCTGATCTACGCCTCTCTTCATCGGACGACAATTGCTGTTCTGATGCGCTGGTCTTATGGGATCTTAGCAAGACGACTTCCCGGTTGTCTACTACACAAGGTTTGTCCGGCTCCTATGAGGGAGGGGCGATGACGGCGGCGCGTCTTCGGCTCGCTCCGGTGCTTGTAGCCGTCACTAGGTGGTCTACATACCTGGATGTATTTTTACTTCTGGCGTTTTTTGTACTACCACGACAGTCGATGAATAGATCTAAAGTTTTCTAAAAAAAGAGATAGCAGTGAACATGTCATGTAACCAGGCCATTCCGTGTGTAAAAGAAAAGGAAAAAAGACGGCGAGGAAGCCAGATAGGAAATCAACCGTCATTCGGCATAGGGAAGGTGCGAGGAGGGCGCCTGAAAGTCACATTTTGCATAGGGTTTCTCTCCCTCCTGCCCAGACGAACAAGCACACCACACAAACCCACACACTCCCCACGCCCACGGAACCCACAAAAAATTCCGAGAAAGATAAATCCTCTCGAAAAATCGGCGCTCCAAATCCCCTCCCAAGAGCTTCCCCAATCGCGCGAATCCCGACGAATCCCCACGAAATTTTCCAACCCTCCAACGCCGCCGCCTTCCGCAGATTTCCGACGAGGCCCATCGAGAAATCTAGCGCGCCCTACACAGAGTCGTCGCTGACTCGCTGGTCGCCCGCCGAGGCGCCCTGTCCCGGGCGGCCGCTTCCTGGTCGATCAATTGTGTCGCCGCGGCGTGATATCCCGATAGCTACGAGAGGAGGGGAGCGATTTTTGCCCCCTGAGCAGTCTTTTTTATTATTTTTTGAGCATGTGTGTCTGAGATAGATTGTACTGTGAGAGAGTTAGGGTTCGGTGCGGGGGCTAGGGTTTGGTGGTCTCTGCTCCGCCCCGAGTTGAGGCTGGGTGCGGATGCGCCGCTGAATCGTGTGCTGTAACCGCCTTCAGTGATTGGCGAGAAGTGGAGGGCATTGGTGGTTGTTTCATTGTTGTGCCGGACTGGATCCTGCTGCTGGCAAGTGTAGATGGTGAGTGGCGCCAGCTGGCATGGACCGAGGTGAGCCCTCGTTGAAACCAGAATGGCTGGTGCGCGGGGTTGCTACACCGACAGCATCCGCCGCGTGTCTCCGACCAGGAACTTCACCCCGTGCAGGTGAGATGCCTTTCCTTGTCAATTTGCTATTTTGGTGCATATTCTCGCTAATGGTCACTGCTGTTTATAGAATATATGTATGCAAGATCAATTGTTATTATAGTCGCACCGGAGACGTTTCTAGTGGCATTGGATAACTTTACACCAGCTGTAGTTGTTATTATAGGAGTTGCACCGGAGACGTTTCTAGTGGCATTGGATAACTCTACACCGGCTGTAATCAGTGCTTAGATTTATTTATTTATGCATGGTGAAGTTAGTGCAGTTCTGGTGTGCAGTTGCTGCCTGCAAACTCACCATTTTCCTTATGACAATGATCATTCTTCAGTGTTCCTATCATCAATATTCGTCTTAGTTTGATTTAAGGGCAATACTTGTACTGTGAAGCGCTTTACTTATATGTTGCATGGAACTTGGAGCCAGTATAATATGTCGAACTATAACTGAGTAATTGTGCACTTGCGGTAATCATTGAGGAATCTGACTTCGGAGACATTGCTCACATCAGCATTGTGTCGGTGCTTGTTAAACTAATGATTATCAGTCTGTGTGCCCTTCTAACTGCAGTAAGTGCTGTTAAATTAGATACTCCCTCCGTCCCATAATGTAAGACGTTTTTTGACACTACACTAGTGTCAAAAAACGTCCTATATTATGGGACGGAGGGAGTATTATTTTACTCGGACATGAATACATGATTTAATGTGAGTTACCTCAGAGACTTTCTTGGATGGGAAAATTTACAGTTTTATGTTGGTTAGCCATGTTGCTATAATGCAGCAGTCCTCGTAGCGCCAGTTTTGCTAGGGAATACATCAGGATTAGCCATAAGCATTTATTAAGAAATTCTTGGCGAGGTATGACACGTGGTTGATATACTGAGACTATTCTCATGGCTTGTATTTTTGTGAATCTTTGTTATATACTCCCTGTGTAAAGAAATATAAGAGCATTTAGATCACTACTTTAGTGATCCAAACGCTCTTATATTTCTTTACGGAGGGAGTACTTGGCAATAGATAGTAGAATGTAATTCCCCTTTTGCGTACACAAATATATACACAGTGATACCACTAGTTTCGAAAGGGTAGGGTGGTAGGCAACACATTTTTAGCAATATATAATATTCTTTTCTTGATACAGCGGACATGCATGGTCGCTGATCTTCCTAAGCTAATTGTTCAATGTAGTGTACTGGTAGCAGTAGAGCCATATTAGGCTAGTAGCAATATGTGCGGGTAAACTTATTTTTTGGCAATATCCTAAGCAAATGCAGTCCGGTCTTTCTTACCATAACCAGTTTTGATTTGCAGACTAGCATATATAAATGAAGCTAATGTTGGATGAATTAAACTAAATTATTTGAAATGTATATACATAATTAGCTAAACTTATTTTTTGCTTCAGCATTTCTTGGCAACCTCACTTCACTTACACAAGTGCTGAAATTTAAAAGAATGTCACCAAGAGTTCCATGACACTGTTTCACATTATTCACTTTGGCCTGGAGGCTCAGTGTGGGGTTGTAGATCGGGATCCACTCAGAGGCAGGATAGGTGCCGGGAGTTACTGCATGCACTAGACTCGTCCTGCAGGGACACAAAGGATACAAGGTTCCAAGCTTCATCCGTGCAAATGGAATTTTGCGGATTCCAGGCTCGGCTTGCTGCGCTGCATACTCTTCTAGTTACAAAAAGTTTGTTGAAGACAACATTTTATTATTGTTTTCTTCTGTTGATGTGCTAGTAAGACTTTAAGATCATATTTTTTGCCTTTTGTGACCTGTGTGTTATTTACGACAATGAGATACTGATCATACTATTCAATGTGTATTACAGTGTCACTGCATCTTTTTATTTAATACTGTTACATTGATACTTGTGATTTATTTTGTTCTTGTACTTTGCACTTAGTAAGGATTGGTGTTCAATTGTTCAGTTACCAATCATTGTTGTTGGCACTATCTTTGTGGTTTGGTGTACTGTTTCATGGTTTAACTGATCATATATGGACCATCTTGAATTGACTATTCTTTTGTGCTTGCAAATTCACAGCATTTTGCTAAGAAGTTGTTGTTTGATGCTTTAGGTGATCAAGACAGGGGCGCTTCATCAAGAAACCGATCAACAGGCCGTGATCGTGAACGGAGCTCCCAACAGTCCGCTTCACGTAGGGGTTCTGGCCCAAGTGTGTCCAGACGGCATGATCGGGATGGCACAGTGAAGTCAAGAGGCTATGCCAGTTTTGGAAGGAGCAACAGAGACAGGGTGTGTGAAAAGGACTCTGATTTCCATGATTGGGAGAGTAGGTTGCGTCTTCCAGATGGCCCTTTGCGTGATGGCTTTGGGTCCTTTAGCTCTTGCAGACCTGAAAGCGATAGGCTCAGTCGTGTTCGTCCAAAGCTGGACACATCGACTCGGACAGCTGGAGTAAGTTTGGAAAATGGTAATCTATCTCGAAAGGATGCTGGTGGTATCTCCTTTGAGCGAGAATTTCCACACCTTAGTTCTGAGGATAACGATGGGAAGCAAGATATCAGTAGAGTTCCATCTCCTGGAATTAGCACCCCACTTCAGAGCATACCATTGGTTACTGCACCTGATGGCTGGAACTCGGTGCTAGCAGAAGTTCCTGGACTTAGTGAGCCAAGCAATAACTATGTTTCTTCTGGTTTATCACATGCTGGTTCTGGTAGGCAGCCTGAAGTGTCGAGCTGCGGAACGGCACTAAGCATGGCTGAAACAGTAATGCAAGCACCATTAAAAGTTTCCACCACACCCCAGGTAGCGCAATCTATAATGAATATGATATCCGTGTTTTTTTCTTTCTTTGGTATGTAATCATATTTCGTTCCAGTCACTTGATCTAAATAGTGTCTTGTGTGCAACTTTTTTACCCAGCTATCTGTTGATGCTCAAAAGATTGAAGAAAGAACTATGAGGCTAAGACCTCTGACGCCTTCATCAAACAAAACATCTGTATGTGCCTTTGTCGCAATATGAATATTTCTTGTTTTGTTGTTTGCTGCTTGTGTTATTACAATGGTTGTGTTACTACCAGTGACTTTATTTGAATATGACTGTCATTAGTGGATCATCCACATCATTTGTTCCTACAGGAGGAATCTGCTCCTGCAATGATCCTAAATTATGTATGTTATTAGTGATTGCATTCAAAATAGTTAGAAGATATGGCCATAGATTGGTTCAGTTGCTTCATGTTCTTTGCAAACTGCAAGTATCCACTAAGCAGATTTTGGCAATTATCTGAGCATTGTTAAGGACTGGTGTCTTTCTACCGTAACAATTTATGTGAATGCAATGCATCTTGTGTTCTAAGTAAGCGTATTGTGTTGGTTGGTAGTTTGAAGATACTTGTCGAATATTGTGAAGTACGCATTTTTCTGTTTTAATAAACTACCATCCGCAATATTTCCCTACATCTGTTATTTAACTCTGCAGTTTGGACCTGAACAAATTTATGACACATGTAGGCCCACCAATCATTGTTAGGTTAGGAACTTTATTTTATAACACAGGATTATGGATTGTATTGATCTAAGTTGGTGCTTTACTAACTATACAATGGACAAATAAAAAAACAAGCACATGAAATATCTCTTAAATAGATGGAATTTTGTTCTGCCAAAACTTTCACTGGTAGTGTGATTCTTGCGTTTTTTTCCTATTTGTCTGAGGAGTACACTTCACTGTTATATATTACTTGATCAGCATTGGGTCATTAAGCATGCAATCGATAAAATGGAACATAGTTTGTTTAGACATGTGAACATGTCTGCACTTTGTGGGATATTGCAGTTTATTTTAACATAAAATCGTGATTCCAATCCTTACTAGGATGCAGGCATTTTCAAGCTTGTATGTGCTTCCTAAGGCTGTATTTCTGTTTCACTTGTTTATGGAGTGATGTTATACTAAAGAAACAGCATTTTGGTTTGCACTGATTCATTCAGAATGCTGTGCAGATATCAAGTTTGTCGGATAAGTTAAAAATTAAAGGTGCAAGAGCTGGGGATTCTAATGGTCCTGTGAAGACTGTGCCACAACTGTCAACACAGCCTTCTAACAGCCCTGTTCGTACTCCAGTCAAATCTGAGCCTGTAAAGCCATCTCAATCAGGAAGCTTTCAAGTCCTGACCCGCGAGCAGAATGGTGCTGCAAATATTGCCAGAGACTGCTCCAGCAATCCTGTGAGTCCTGTTCTAGGTCAATCTTCTTCAGTGGAACCACTGAAAAGGTCTAATGTCAACCATAAGCTTAAAGGTGTCGTAAACGGCCCCCCTTTGCATCTACAACAAGGTTCATCTGGTGAGAGAAAATCAATTGCAAAATCAAAGCATATATTCTTCGAGTTACTGCGGAGCAAATCTTTAAATGGTTCAAGCGCTGGTATCGAGTCCTCATCTAGCTTGATTGATGAGCAAAAGAACCCCTCTGTTGATCTGTCCTTGTTTAACAGTGGAATCAAGTGTATTGAAACTGGAAGTAGTTCATGTGAGGACGCAAATTCTTGTGATGGATCTCAGCGACACTTCTCCGACAACGAGGAAATCAAGCCACCTTCAGAACCTCATGATGCTTTTTATGAGGGGTTGCATGAGATTGTAGTTGACAACAAGGACGCCAACTCTTCATCAGATCCTGTTGATGCTGAAGATGAAGCTAAAGCTAGTCTGTCCATTATACCCACAGATACAACTGATGTTTCAGTGAGGTCGGACTCTAGGTATGACGAAGCCCTTTTGTCGTCTGAGCCCATTGTAGCACGGCAAGAGGAATCGTATCCTACCGAAGATGAACCAAGTCCAGAAGAAATGGCTTTCCTTAAATCTCTTGGCTGGAAACAAGACGAAGTAGTTCCTCCACTGAAACAGGAAGAGATAGCTGATTGTGTAAGTTCTGTTATGTTTCTTACTCTACTAGTTTATCAACATTATTTGGCTTTCAATAATCAGTTCCCATGTTTAGTTTTTTAATTAATAAATTTCATAACTCTCAATCAAGTATTCGTAACTTTTGGGTCATCAACACTATTTTACTTTTTAATACACAATTCACTTGTTTATTTTTTATAATAAATTTCATAAGTCTCCATC
Source organism: Triticum aestivum (assembly GCF_018294505.1). Lineage (NCBI taxonomy): Eukaryota > Viridiplantae > Streptophyta > Magnoliopsida > Poales > Poaceae > Triticum > Triticum aestivum. Next base: position 486,256,724 of record NC_057798.1, read on the forward strand.
AAGTACTCATAGTTTTGTTGTTCCTGTTTTTTCAGTTTTGCCAAAAACAGCTCCAAATACTTTCATTTCGATTTTAGTAATTCCTTAACCCATTTAATGTGACTTGCAGTGTCAGCAAAATGCATAATTGTAGTGGTTTGCCATGCAAGTATTGGGTGTCATTATCAATGAACTTCTGATGAGGCATGCCGAATAATTATGGGGTTTAGCAATAAACAAAACCATTTATCAATTGAAGCGGAAATGAAATCCTAGTATTTTGTTTTACTAAATTGTGAGATTCAGGATTTGGTAGATGTTTCGAGTTTTTTTTACCATTTACGCGATGGTGCATATCATTTAGGTTTCTGGTAATGCACATCAGGAATGCACTCACACTTTTTTTTTTACCATCTTTGCCTATCATTTACTGTGTTTTAACATATCTCCCACTACTTTGTAGTTAAGGCACAACGTGAGGCTGCAGCAGAAGCTTGAGGAATGCAGGGGCTAATGACATGACACATCAACCAAAATTACTGGCGTTGTCAACCATGCTTGGAACTTTTGGAGATCAGGCTGTACCATGATGAGTTTGGGTAACTACCTCAACTCTCATGGGGTGATTAGCTTAGCAAATTGAGATATTTTCCCGTTAACTTCAGCTCTGTGGGTAGGTTTCATGGGTAGATTGATGCTTTTCCTTGCTGAAAAGAGGTTTGAGGGTTTTCTTCATTTTCCCAGAAGGAATGCCGAATGAAACAGGCATGTACGGTGTTGGATGCACATAGTTGTGCACCTGCGGTGCTCAGAAAGAATAGGTTGTCTTCTTTTTTTATACTTCTCGTGGCTTATCCTTGTTTCAGAGAAGAAAAGAAAAAAGAATACTTGGGTCTTTACATGAAAAGGACGCGCCTGTGGCTATCTATGGTCTCAAATTTTGCATAATTTATTTTGATGTTTTACTCAAATCTGGCTTCCTGTCTTTGCTTTGATTGGTGGCGCTCAGTTGCGCAGCCTGCCTTCATGGGAACAGAAAGATATGCGCGCAGGATTTTATCGGGTCCAGATATCTCATTTAGTCATAGAGACGGTGATCAATTCGGTAATCCTGTTTGATCATGAGGTTTTTAATTTAGGCCCCCTCCTACACTTTCAAATTAGAGTAAACAGATTTGTTATTTCATGGTTTGATAAATTATCAGATTGTTTGACTCTTAGTATGTTACTGTTTTGTTGGTTTGGCTTTATTTTTTTTACTGGGAAACAATGGTGTGGTACATGTAATTAGCGCACTCTTTGGCTGCTTTCGGGGCTAGAGGTTCGGCTGCTAGGCAGCTCTGGACTGAAGCACTCCCAGACGATGTACGATGTACGGTAAGTGCCATGAGGGCCAGCTGTTTTGCTGAGCCGGTGTGAGGTATTGAATCTTAGTGCCCCATTTCCCCCCAAAAAGAAGCCTTCTTGGCCAACCACTACACTAAAAAAAACTAATCTGATAAGCAACTTTTTTTTTTAGAGAAACTAAGCAACGTTTGCAACATATTTTTAAAGAAAGTGCATTGCTACACGGACGACAGTTGCCAGCCGAAATTTGCACGACGGGCTATATCGCACCATCCATGGACATGTCTAAACAGCAGGAGGCGGTTGGTTTAGCAATCGTTGCAAGTGTCGTTCAGCAAAACGTCGTCCGTGAAGAGATGATCCCTCGAAGAAAAAAGGAAGTCAAAGAAAAAGAAGAATAAGCTGTCAGAGCACACAATCATAGCTGGAGTCTGAGGCAAGGCACTGCATCCAAGCGTAATGACTGCAACAAATTTAGATGAGAATTAGCTCACTCACGTCCAAGTTTACCACCGTTGAATGTAAGCCCTTAAAATTCGTGCTTTTATTTTCTTATTAGTGTACGGTGCGTTGTTGTCTTGCCGCGTTGGCTCGTTCGTTTCGCGGTCTAGGGACTAGGGTGTGCATCGTTGGTTGCCCCCCCTTTTATGTTTGTTTGGATTGTGGGATTTTTTCACGTTTGTATATGGCTGCCCGAAACTAGTATGTTTACATTGTCTGTGGCTTTTGGCTCGTGTCCGTACAATTTGCAACACACTGCATAGTATTGAAGCTGCACCAATTAATTTATATCGAAGGGGGTAGCATGTCCTTTTGTCTTTTTAGTCGCACTCAACGAGATAAAATACAAACATTATCTACTCCTTCAGGGAAAATGTTTTTTTTACGTCTTTTATTTTTAGTTATATGTCCATTTCTCTAGATATGCAACTGCACGGTACACAACACGACTACAGCTAAGAAAATGGATGTTAGCATGATGCATGTCTACCACTCAAGTTGCAGTGTTGTAGCCGGACTGAGCACACACATGACTAAATGAGAAGAGGGGTGTCAAGTTGCATGTCCACCACTAGACATGCAGTTCTAAGTGTTGCAACCCGACAGAAACCGCACATTCGTTGGGGGTGGGCAGTTGCATGCATGTTCGCAACTAGACATGCAATTCGACCCTC
>NC_057798.1:486259492-486309692 GCF_018294505.1 Triticum aestivum
AGTTGTAACTCCACCCGACATGCAATTGTCATCCCCCGCCTTTTTGTCCCAGTTGGAAGTCCACCTTCGGTACACAATTGGGCTCGACCAATTTTTGTCCTGGTTGCAGGTCCATCCACGACACACAATTGGGCTCGACCCATTTTTGCCCCGTTTGCAAGTCCACCCTGAACACATAACGGAGCCGATCATTTTGTCCTATTTGTAACTTCACCCCCCGACATGCAATTGGGAGCCCCACCCTTTCCTTGTCGTAGTTGCAAGCCCAACTATACCCCTGATATGCAAAAAAAATTGGGGAGGGGGGGAGTCCACCCTCAATACTCAACTAGGGGCCAGACTAATTTCGTCCCCATTCAAATTCCATCCTCAATACACAACAGGGTGCCCGACCCCATTTTGCCTAGTTTTAAGTCCATCATCGGCATGCAACTGCATGCCTGCACAAGACTGAAATTAAGGGCGAGAGGAGGGTTCTCGACCACTTGCATGTCAACATTTTAAAAATATTCATGATATTTTTCCATTTTCATCTTTTTTTATAAATAGTCATGAATATTTTCTTAAAATCATTATTTTTTTAAATTCGCGTTTAAAAAAATCATAATCATTCTTGAAATTCATGGATTTTTTTTACTCTATGAACAATTTTTGCATTCACTAACTTTTTTGAATTCATGAACATTTTTTAAAATTTTAATTCATTTCTAATTAGCGAACTTTTTAAAATTTGCAAACAGTGTACCAAAATTCAAAATTAACAGAAATAACATTTTTACCGAGACAATATACAAATATCAATAAAAGACGAGCGAGGAAAAAACCAAACGAACTAAAGCGAGCAACGCGTAGTCGACCGGGCTGAATAGGAGTTCCCGAAGTAACAACCTGCAAAACAAGCCAACGCACTAAAGCCCATCCTAAATGATGCTGGTGACCAAGGCTTGATAAATGACGTCAACATAGAAAAATACGGAGCTATATGATAAGTCAGTGACCATATAATCACCGACAGTCGTACATGTTGATTGTATTCTTAAGTACAGTGATTAAAGTTAGCTTGTGAGACAAGTACACTGACCGCCAATGCATTTTACTCTTCTTAGAGTTAACAAATATGCATGTGCTCTGATGACTTAGGAAGCTGGCGATGGTAGTTTGCTGAATTCTCTTTTTGCAGAAAATCTAGAGAAGTTTGGGCATTTTAAGAGTCACTTTTTTGCTTTTGGGGAGAAGTTTGGCCTTGCTGTAGTTCTGGGCCTCCGGTTCTTCAATCTTGAGAACTCCAGTATATTTCTGAACTAAACCACCATGTGATATGATCAGTATATTGAACTGTTAGTTCTGGTGTTGGATTGTGTTGTTAAGTAAGAAACTACGGTGAACTGAGCGTAGCTAAGATGGTTAAGTTTTTTCTGTGGACCCAATCCACCCGGGGTACCAATCTTAGATTTGGCACTGTTGCGCTGGTACTCGCATCATTTTTGTTGGTGAGCGTATATATTTATATGAGCGCTTGCGTCTGTATTGCTTTAATTTTTTTAAGAAACTACGGAGAACATAATCAATATCTTGTTTTTAACCGTACAAGGTTACTTTGAACTCTATGGAGTAGATGATCGAGCTTTTATGCTCAAGCAATTTTGTCAAGGCAAAAGGCTTGCCATTTTCATTGATAAAGAAGAGAGTTTAAGACAAGGGTCCCAACAAAGGGCAAATAAAAGTCTGTCACTCTCGCGGCATTACAACACCCAAGTTTTTTTGCTCCCGTCATCACCCATAATCGAACTTCCTCCTTGATGTTGCGCACTATCATCGCGGTGGGGGTCGCCGAGTTGTGGAACACCCTCGCGTTGTGCTCCTTCCAAAGTTCTCAAGAGACGAGCATCAAAAGGGATGTCATCGTAGACCACGAAGGGGCCCTAGATTGGGCAATCCGAATGCACTAATCGTCAACCGAAGTAGCTAAGCTCCACTCCATAGGGTTGACCTCCTGAAGCCCCAACCATTGAACAATATCGCAGCACGCCCTCACCGGAAAACGCCAGTGGCAAAGAAGATGCGTGGAAGATTCCCCAGTTTGCTTACAGAGTGGGCAGAGGCCGCAATTTGGCCAACCACGACACGCAAGTCTGTCAGCAATCCATACTCGATCTTGCATCACGAGCCAGGCGAAAAATTTGCATTTTGGCGGCGCCCAAGATTTCCAAACAGTCACATACATGGGGGAGCATGTGTGCCCCTCAAATTGCGCTTTGTATGCCGACTTTGCTGAATAAGTGCCTTCCATCGTGAATTTCCAAGTGATCTTATCAGGGGCATCCACAACAAGTTGGATGGCACTGAGCATCTCCCAAAGTGAAGCGAACTGTTGGATGTGTTCCAGGGAGAGAGCTTGTTGCAGATTGATTTGACTCACCCAGAAGTTGTTTTGCAAGGCTTTTTGAACCGTCAATTTTTTCTTTCTAGAGCACTCAAAATTTTTGGGAGCAACATCTTTCGGCCTCCAACCATCCAACCAAGAGGACTCCCAAAAAAGAGCAGTAGCTCCATCTCCAATGGAGACAGCCGTGGCAGTGGCAAAAAGCTCCTTGTCCGCCTCAGAGCATGGGTTTCCCAAACTGATCCAAGGCTTCGATGCTTCGGTCCATTGGAACCAAAGCCATCTAAGTCTAAGGGCTATAGAGAATTTCTCCAAGCTCAGAATTCGAAGCCTTCCGAGAGATTTAGGCTTGCACACCAGCTCCCAATTCACTTTACACTTGCCACCTGACACCTTGTCGCAATCAACCCACAAGTAAGCCCTGCGAATCTTGTTAATGTATTCCCGTACCTCAGCCGGGAGGCCAAGCGGCGTCAGAAAGTAAAAGGCCATAGTAGTGAGGACCACCTTGACCAAAACAGCATGGCCAGCCGAAGCCACATGCTTGCTGAGCCACGAGATGAGCCTGGCAGCCACTTTGTCCTTCAGGTATTGGAAATGGACAACTTTCAAACGGGACACTGAAAGAGGCAGACCAAGGTATTTCATTGGGAAAGTAGCCCTGTTAGCCAGGAAGGAATGCAATACCTCGTCCAGATCCACAACCCCACAACAGATAGGTACGACACTGCTCTTATGACAATTTGTGACCAAACCGGTGACTTCACCAAAGGAGCGAAGCATGTCTGCTAGAAATTGGATATCCTCCTTGAATGGGGCCACGAAAATCGCCGCATCATCCGCATATAGAGAGGCTTTGATGGCTGAAGACTGTCTGCCAATTGGGTGGAGCTTCCCCTGGAGAGTTGCTTTGGCAAGGATATGTTGTAGCGGGTCGATGGAAAGAACAAAAAGCAACAGAGAGAAGGGGTCTCCCTGTCTCAGCTCTTGACCATGTTTAATGGGCCCTGTCACCCCATTAAGCAACACCCTTGAGGAAGTCATGGAGAGGAGGGCGAAAACCCAATCACGGAATCTACAAGGGAATCCGTTATGACGCAACATATATAGGAGAAAGTCCCATCTGACCGAGTCAAACGCCTTTTTGATGTCCAACTTGAAGAGCAGAGATGGGGTTTTGTTGTGATGCAAACACCTGGTAAGGTTCCTAACATACAGAAAGTTGTCATGGATACTTTTTTTATGAAGGCACTCTGAGCAGGGAGACTAGGTTGTTCATGTGAGGCGGAAGACGGGAAGCCATCATATTTGCAATAATTTTTGCGATGCTGTGGATGAGACTGATGGGTCGAAAATTTGAGATATCATCTACTCTATCTTTCTTTGGAATGAGTGCAATATTGGCGGAGTTTAGCTAGTGCAAGGAGTTGACATGCAAGTTTGAGATCTGACTTATCACCTTCAGGATCTCCGGCTTGACAGTCTTCCAATAGTCCTTGAAGAACACCCCAGTGAAACCGTCTGGTCCTGGGACCTTGTCACTCGGTAGGTCAAAAACAACGGCCTTGACCTCATCCTCTATAAAAACAGCCCCCAGACCGGAGAGGTCGACAATCGGGACAGGGATGCAATCCCAGTTGAATTCTTTTTTCCTTGGCACCCCCTTCTTCATCATGGCAGAGAAGTGACGCTGGACGATCGTTTTCTTATGATCCTGGGAGGTGACCCAGCCCGGCTCCTGCTTGAGCCTATGAATGAAGTTTTTGCGCCTCCGGTGGTTGAACCGGAGGTGAAATTTTGTGGTGTTGGCTTCCCCTTCCTTTAGATTCGTGATTCTGGAACTTTGTATTTTGTGAGCCCTCTCAAGAGCGGCTAGTCCAATGACTCTTCGTTTCAGCCTTCTCCTAAGATCGCTCTCATCCTACGTCAATAATCTGTTCTCTTGGGTGAAATCAAGGCGAAGAATGACATCCAGGGCCATATGGAGCTGAAATTTGGTGCTTGAGAATATGGATTTACTCCAAGGCCAGAGCCTCTGACTAGTCTTCTTGAGCTTATGGGAAAGGGCTTGACAAGGGTCATGGTGAGGGCAAGGCTCGTTCCAAGCCTTTTGAAGGACCTGCTTGAAGCCTGACATTTTGATCTAGAATTCTCAAAATGAAAAGTCATAGGTCGAACAGGACCATCTTCGTTGGCAAGGAGCAATAGGCAGTGTCTTCATTACAGAAGAAAGTGTCTAGTTTGCTCATGGTAGGATTGCTTCGTTCGTTGATCCAAGTAAATTTGCAGTTTTGAAGGTGGATCTCCTTGAGTTCGCAGACATTTAGTGCCTCTCTGAATTTTATCATCCGGCTATGGTTTGCGTTTGGGCGGTTTTTGTCGCGGGCTCGATGAATTTGGTTAAAATCTCCATTTACAAGCCACCTATCACCAGCGGGAGGTTTTTCTAGAATGAGCTCTTGGAAAAAACATCCTTAAGATTTGATCGTGTTGGGCCGTACACTGAGGTGATCTTGAAAGCAAGACCGGAGCTCACAAGAGTGATTTTTGCCGAAAGTGAAAACATGCCAAAGTGAACATCCTCAACCTTTACAGACTACTCATCCTAGAGCATGAGGATTCCGCTGTGGGTGCCGACGGCAAGGCATTGGGTGAAGTTCCCAGCCTTTTAACACCAATGGAGCTTGTGATGAAGGAGTCAACCATCTCGAGTTTAGTTTCTTGAAGGCATATAATATGACAGGGACTGATGGCAATTGTTTCGTGAACAGTCGCACGGCATGCTAGGCAGTTAAGCTCACGAACATTCTAATTCAGGATAGCTAGGTTGTGACATTGATCTGCCATAGTGCACTAGACAAACTTCTTTGAGAGTAGAGAAGAAAACAAGCTAGATTCATTATCACTTGGCATGTCCCAATTACAGAGCAAGGCCACACACATGTCCAATGCCTTGCCAAGGCAACCTCCGGCGGACACACCACCTGACTGGAACAAACAGGCATACAAACTTAGGTCAACAGCTGAACTAAACGGGCTACACTACTCAGGAAGTTGTCTAACATTGGCAACAAATTGACTCCAGTAGCAATACATCTTCCCAGGATCAACTTTAGGTCGAGGTGTCTCAAAGACCCTCCTGCAGTTCAGGAACAACATCGCCTGCGTGCTTGATCAAAGCGTCTTCAACAGCAGTAGCCAGGTCGCAGTCGAGCTGGAAAAGGGCACACAAAGCTGCCACGACGATGTCTGGGAGCTGGCCCTGGAACAGCTCCACATGCTTGTTGATGGCCGCCTCCATGACGGGCTTGCCATCATCAACGATCCCCATCCAGCGGCAGAGAAGCTGCTCATCCAGTTGAGCGATGGGAATGAAGCGCTTCTTCTATCTGAGCCGGGGCTGCATCTTCCCAGATTAAAGCTAGTGATACCGACGAGTGTCTTGCGTCGGTTCTTCAGAGTTCTGGGCACTAGTGGTACTTGGTCAGCAAGGATGGCTGGCTGTAGCGGGACAAAGAGCAGCGTCTGGTTGGTGGGGACTTGAGTAGGGGCCAGGGCAATGATCCCAACCTGGAAGACTGGAGTGGTCGGTGAGGCCTGAACTGGGGTGGCCGACACCGAGTCTGGGCAAACCTGGACCCTACGCAGCCAGTCACCACTGGAAGGAGAGGTCATGATCTCACAGGAGGCAGTACGCGGCGAAGGTGGAGGAGAGCGGCCACGACAATCTTCATCAGCAGGCTCCATGCGTGCTAGAACCTGTACCAGGCCACATGACAGGAGATGGAGCGGCCTCAAAGTTGCATACCTGCCGCGGAGGAGTAGGGCAAAGCCCCTCGCAAGGGCAGACTGGCGGTGCGGCTCCATCACGGCAGGAATAGAGGCTCCTAGCGTGCGCTCCAGCTTGGCGTAGAGCACGACATCGGGGCAGGCAAGACATCGCGTGCCTGCTCGCAAGCAGCACAAGACGGCATGGATGTCGATGGGTTGAGGCAGGCGCTTAGACTTGTCCCGTGAAGAATGGCAAGCAAGTTGTCACCCCCGTGAAGAAGCCCAAAGCTAAACCTAAGCCTGAAACTAAGTGCTTTTACTGCAAAGGAAATGGTCACTGGAAGCGGAACTACCCCAAATACTTGGTGGATAAGAAGGATGGCAAAGTGAACAAAGGTATATTTGATATACAGATTATTGATGTGTACTTTACTAGTGTTCATAGTAACCCCTGGGTATTTGATACTTGTTTGATTGCTAAGATTAGTAGCTCGAAACGGGAGTTACAGAGACTAGTTAAGGGTAAAGTGACGATGTGTGTTGGAAGTAGTTCCAAGATTGATATGATCATCATCGCACCCCCCCTATACTTTCGGGATTAGTGTTGAACCTAAATAAATGTTATTTGGTGTTTGCATTGAACATGAATATGATTAGATCATGTTTATTGCAATACAGTTATTCATTTAAGACAGAGGATAATTGTTATTCTGTTTACATGAATAAAACCTTCTATGGTCATACACCCAATGTTGATGGTTTATTGAATCTCGATCGTAATGATACACATAATATTGATCCCAAAAGATGCAAAGTTGATAATGATAGTGCAACTTATTTGTGGCACTGCCGTTTGGGTCATATCGGTGTAAAGCGCATGAAAAAACTCCATAAAGATGGACTTTTGGAATCACTTGATTATGAATCATTTGATACTTGCGAACAGTGCCTTATGGGCAAGATGACTAAAACTCCATTCTCTAGAACAATGGAACGAGATAGTGACTTATTGAAAATAATACATACCGATGTATGAGATTCAATGAGTGTTGATGCTCGTGGCGGGTATCGTTATTTTCTGACCTTCACAGATGATTTAAGTAGATATGGGTATATCTACTTAATGAAACACAAGTCTGAAACATTTGAAAAGTTCAAGAATTTCAGAGTGAAGTGGAGAATCATCATAACAAGAAAATAAAAGTTTCTACGATCTGATCGTAGATGAGAATATTTACGAGTTTGGCCTTCATTTAAAACAATGTGGAATAGTTTCACAGCTCACGCCACCTGGAACACCACACCGTAATGGTGTGTCCAAACGTCGTAACTGCACTTTATTGGATATGGTGCAATCTATGATGTCTCTTACCGATTTACCACTATCGTTTTGTGGTTATGCATTAGAGATAGCTGCATTCACGTTAAATAGGGCACCATATAAATCCGTTGAGACGATGCCTTATGAACTATGGTTTGGCAAGAAACCAAAGTTGTCGTTTCTCAAAGTTTGGAGCTGCAATGCTTATGTGAAAAGCTTCAACCTGATAAGCTCGAGCCCAAATCAGAGAAGTGCGTCTTCATAGGATACCCAAAGGAAACTGTTGGGTACACCTTCTATCACAGATCCGAAGGCAAGATATTTGTTGCTAAAAATGGATCCTTTCTAGAGAAGGAGTTTCTCTCGAAAGAAGTGACTGGGAGGAAAGTAGAACTTGATGAGGTAATTGTACCTTCTCCCGAATTGGAAAGTAGTTCATCACAGAAATCAGTTCCAGTGATTCCTACACCAATTAGTGAGGAAGCTAATGATGATGATCATGAAACTTCAGATCAAGTTACTACCAAACCTCGTAGGTCAATCAGTGTATGGTCCGCACCAGAGTGGTACAATAATCCTATTCTAGAAGTCATGGTACTAGACCATGATGAACCTACGAACTATGAGTAAGTGATGATGAGCCCAGATTCCGTGAAATGGCTTGAGGCCATGAAATCTGAGGTGGGATCCACGTATGAGTACAAAGTGTGGACTTTGGTGGACTTTCCTGATGATCGGTAAGCTATAGAAAATAAATGGATCTTCAAGAGGAAGACGGACGCTAATGGTAGTGTTACTATCTGCAAAGCTCGACTAGTCGCAAAAGGGTTTTCGACAAGTTCAAGATGTTGCCTACAATGAGATTTTTTCAACCGTAGCGATGCTTAAGTCCGTCCGAATCATGTTAGCAATTGCCATATTTTATGAAATCTGGCAAATGGATGTCAAAACTGCATTCTTAAATGGATATCTCTGAGGAGAGTTGTATGTGATGCAACTAGAAGGTTTTGTCAATCCTAAAGGTGCTAATAAAGTGTGCGAGCTCCAGCGATCCATCAGTGGACTGGTACAAGCATCTTGGAGTTGGAATATACGCTTTGATGAGTTGATCAAAGCATATAGTTTTATATAGACTTACGGTGAAGCCTGTATTTACAAGAAAGTGAGTGGGAGCACTACAACCTTTCTGATAAGTATATGTGAATGACATATTGTTGATCAGAAATGATGTAGAATTTTCAAGAAAGCATAAAGGAGAATTTGAAAGGAGTTTTTCAAAGAATTACCTCGGTGAAGCTGCTTACTTATTGGGCATCAAGATCTATAGAGATAGATCAAGACGCTTGATAAGATTTTTCAATGAGTATATACCTTGACAAGTTTTCGAATGAATTCAAAATGGATCAGTCAAAGAAGAAGTTCTTGTCTGTATTACAAGGTGTAAAGTTGAGTAAGTCTCAAAACCCGACCACGACAGAAGATAGAAAGAGAATGAAAGTCATTCCCTATGCCTCAGTCATAGGTTCTATGAATTATGCTATGATGTGTACCAAACCTATTGTGTACCTTGCCATGAGTTTGGCAAAGAGGAACAATAGTGATCTAGGAGTAGATCATTAGACAACGGTCAAAATTATTCTTAGTGAGGACTAAGGAAATGTTTCTCGGTTATGGAGGTGATAAAGAGTTCATCGTAAAGAGTTATGTCAATGTAAGCTTTACATCAATCCAGATGACTCTGAGTCTTAATCTGGATACATATTGAAAGCGGGAGCAATTAGCTAGAGTAGCTTGTAGACATAGAAAATTTGCAAAATACATACGACTCTGAATTTAAGAGAACCGTTGACTAAACTTCTCTCACAAGAAAAACTTGATCACACCTTAGTACTCTTTGGGTGTTAATCACATAGCGATGTGAACTTGATTATTGACTCTAGTAAACGCTTTGGTTATTTGTCACATGGCGATGTGAACTATGAGTGTTAATCACATATAGATGTAAACTATTGCTATTAAATCACATGGCGATGTGAACTAGATTATTGACTCTAGTGCAAGTGTGAGACTGAAGGGAATATGCCCTAGAGGCAATAATAAAGTTATCATTTATTTCCTTATATCATGATAAATGTTTATTATTCATGCTAGAATTGTATTATCCAGAAACTTAGTACATGTGTGAATACATAGACAAAACATAGTGTCCCTAGTATGCCTCTACTTGACTAGCTCGTTAATCAAAGATGGTTATGTTTCCCGACCATAGACATGTGTTGTCATTTGATGAATGAGATCACATCATTAGGAGAATGATGTGATGGACAAGACCATCCGTTAGCTCAGCATTATGATCATTACAGTTTGATGCTACTACTTTCTTCATGACTTATACAAGTTCCTCAAACTATGAGATTATACAACTCCCGAATACCGGAGGAACACTTTGTGTGCTACCAAACGTCACAACATAAATGAGTGATTATAAAGGTGCTCTACAGGTGTCTCTGAAGGTGTTTGTTGGGTTAGCATAGATCGAGATTAGGAATTGTCACTCCGTGTTTTGGAGAGGTATCTCTGGGCCCTCTCGGTAACACTCATCAATATAAGCCTTGCAAGCATTGTGACTACTGAGTTAGTTGCGGGATGAAGTATTAAGGAACGAGTAAAGAGACTTTCCTGTAACGAGATTGAACTAGGTATGATGATACCGACGATTGAATCTCGGGCAAGTAACATACCGATGACAAAGGGAACAACGTATGTTGTTATGCGGTTTGACTGGTAAAGATCTTCGTAGAATATGTAGGAGCCAGCATGAGCATCCAGGTTCCGCTATTGTTTATTGACCTGTGATGTGTCTCGGTCATGTCTACATAGTTCTCGAACCCGTAGGGTCCGCACGCTTAACGTTCGATGAAGATTTGTATTATGAGTTATGTGATTTGATGACCGAAGTTTGTTCGGAGTCCCGGATGAGATCACGGATGTGACGAGGAGTCTCAAAATGGTTGAGACGTAAATATCTATATATTGGAAGGCTATATTCGGACGTCAGAAAGGTTCTGAGTGATTCGGATATTTTTCGGAGTACCGGAGAGTTACGGGAATTCGCCAGGGGAAGTAATGGGCCTTAATGGGCCATACAGGAAAGGAGAGAAGGGCCTCAAGGGGTGGCTGCATGCCCCCCATGGGCTGGTCCGAATTGGACTAGGAGGGGGCGGCGCCCCCCTCCTTCCTTCTCCCCTCTTCCTCCTTCCCTGCTTCTCCTACTAGGAATAGGAAAGAGGAGGGGAATCCTACTTGGACTGGGGAGTCCTAGTAGGATTCCACACACCTGGCGCACCCCCCTTGGGCCGGCCATCTCTTCCCTCCCCTCCTTTATATACGTGGCCAGGAGGCACCCCATAGACACACTAGTTGATCTTTTAGCCGTGTGCGGTGCCCCACTCCACAGTTTTCCACCTCGGTCATATCGTCGTAGTGCTTAGGCGACTCCCTACACCGGTAACTTCATCATCACCGTCACCATGCCGTAGTGCTGACAAAACTCTCCCTCGACCTCAGTTGGATCTAGAGTTCGAGGGACGTCACCGAGCTGAACATGTGCAGATCGCGGAGGTGCCGTGCGTTCGGTACTTGGACCGGTTGGATCACGAAGACGTTTGACTACATCAACCGCGTTATTGAAACACTTCGACTTTCGGTCTACAAGGGTACGTGGACACACTCTCCCCTCTCATTGCTATGCATGTAACACCCATGATGCGGCTATATCTCCCACATGTCGAAGCACGACTTAGAGGCATAACCACATGGTGGTTTTGTCGCAAGAAGGGTCATCTTCACACAATCCCATGTAATGAACAAGAATGGGATAAAGAGTTGGCTTACAATCGCCACTTCACACAATGAACATATAATTCATACATCATTCAGAGTACACACATAGTCCGACTACGGACGAAGCCAAAAGAAAAGAAGATAACCCAACTGCTAGATCCCCGATCGTCCCAACTGTGCTCCACTACTGATCAACATGAAATGAAACATAGCAACAACTAAGATCTTCGTTGAGCTCCCATCTGAGCTCGGTTGCATCACCTTCATTGGTATCATCGGCACCTACAACTATTGTGATAGTATCTGGTGAGTCACGAGGACTCAGCAATCTCAAAACCCGCGAGATCAAGACTATTTAAGCTTATGGGTAGGAAGTGGTAATGAGGTGGAGTTGTAGCAAGCACTAAGCAAATATGGTGGCTAACATACGCAAATAAGAGCGAGAAGAGAAGCAAACGGAACGGTCGTGATGCTAGCAATGATCAAGAAGTGATCCTGAACTCCTACTTACGTCAAACATAACCCAAAACCGTGTTCACTTCCCGGACTCCGCCGAGAAGAGACCATCACGGCTACACACACGGTTGATGCGTTTTAATTCGAATCAGGTGTCAAGTTCTCTACAATCGGACATTAACAAATTCCCATCTGCCACATAATCGCGGGCACGGCTCTCGAAAGTTTATACCCTGCAGGGGTGTCCCAACTTAGCCCATCACAAGCTCTCATGGTCAACGAAGGATATTCCTTCTCCCAGGAAGACCCGATCAGACTCGAAATCCCGGTTTACAAGACATTTCGACAATGGTAAAACAAGACCAGCAAAGCCGCCCGAATGTGCCGACAAATCCTGATAGGAGCTGCACATATCTCGTTCTCAGGGCACACCGGATTGTCCAAACTTCCGGTAGGCCAGCCCAGAGTTGCCCCTGGTGGCCACCGGCGGCTGACAAGTTGGACCAACACTCACGACGAGCACTGGCCCGGGGGGTAAAATAAAGATGACCCTTGAGTCTGCAGAACCCAAGGGAAAAAGGCTTAGGTGGCAAATGTTAAAACCAAGGTTGGGCCTTGCTGGAGGAGTTTTATTCAAAGCGAACTGTCAAGGGGGTCCCATAAATCACCCAACCGTGTAAGGAACACAAAATCAAGGAACATAACACTGGTATGACGGAAACTAGGGCGGCAAGAGTGGAACAAAACACCAGGCATAAGGCCGAGTCTTCCATCCTTTACCAAGTATATAGATGCATTAATTAAATAAGAGATATTATGATATCCCAACATAATCTTGTCCATCATGGAGCAATCTTCAACTTCACCTGCAACTAACAACGCTATAAGAGGGGCTGAGCAAAAGCGGGTAACATAGCCAAACAACGGTTTGCTAGGAAGGGTGAAAAGGTTAGAGGCTGACATGGCAATATGGGAGGCATGGTGAACAAGTGATAGGTAACACAGCATAGCGATAGAACGAAGCAACTAGCAAGCAAAGATAGAAGTGATATCGAGGGTAATGGTCATCTTGCCTGAAATCCCGCTAGGAAGAAGAACGAGTCCATGAAGAAGACAAACGGACGTAGTCGAACGAATCCTCACAACTCCGGAACGAAACCGAAGCTTACGAGAGAAGCAAACCGGAAAGAAACAAACAATATGGTAAACACACAAGCATAAACATGTCATGATGCACAAACAAGTATGATGCATGTCCGGTTTAATGAGGCATGGCATGGCAAAGTGCACAAACAATACTACAAGTTAAGTGGAGCTCAATATGCAACGAGTTGCATATTGACGAAACACCACATCAATTATTTAGTTTCTCTCTCGGTTATGTACACAACAATATTAAATGTGTTTAAACATGGCAAGAGGTGAAGCATGAGCAAACCACCTATTTAGGCAAGTTTAAATGAGGCCGGAAACAATAGACAACAATTCTGGAAAATCCTCATATGTTATTTAGCAATTTAACGCAAACAACAATTTTAAGCATTTAAATGTTGTTATCATGATGCGGATGACATATGCAAGGTTTATGCAATTTTTATGAAAATGCTGACATCTATTATGATAGGGAGCATTTGGTCGCCACGGCGGAACAAAAGGGGTGCCATGGCAACGATAACGAAAATGGTGCCACGGCAACATTTCGATGATCCGACAACTCGTCGAGATGTCGGTGCAAAAGAAAGTGGGCGTGAGCGAGTCATGCAAGATGGTGGGGTGCTCCCGGATTCCGGGTTCCCACGGGACGGCGGCATGGCAAACGAGGAACGTGCAAAGACAAACGGGCACGGTGCAAACACGAGCATCTCATACAACACACATTCATACACGGGCGGTCGTCTCATCGTTATACCTTTGAAGCGTGCGTTTTCGAAGCGGTTCGAGTACGGAGCGGTGTAGAGGAAGTAGGCGTTCACGGGACATCGTGGAAGTAGTGGTACACGGCCGTTGTTGGACTTGATGGATCCGAGGGCTCCGGGCGTCATGGTACTTGGCGAAAACCACGAAGAGGGTACTTGTACTCGCATCGTCGTGTGTAGTCGTACTCGGTGTCCTCGGGGCATCAGTCGTAGTTGTGGTACTTGGGGTGCATCAACTGGTGGCCAACAGGGTACAGGAGGCAGAGAGGACTCTTGCGATCTTCCGGTCAACATGAACAGGAGGCCGACCCGTGGACCTGGCATTTGACTGAATCGAGTCCACGAGGACAAGCGGGCGAGCTGCTGCTACTGTTCGAGGCGAAGCAGGGGCGCGGTTCAGGCAAAACAGAGGCAGCAGCGGCGAGGCTTGGGACTGGCGACGAAGATCTGGGCGAGGACGGGGTTCTCTGGCAAGGTGGCGATGGACTTGGGTTGCAGGAGCGTCGAGGCTTGAGCGATGAGTTGCTGCTGCTCGATGCAGCCAGGGGACGCAGAGGACACCGGGAAGACAGGGAGGAGAGCCCGGGTGCAGAGGTCGTTGGAGCTTGGCGTGGATCCAGACGGCGAGGCCAACTCGGGTTGGGGAGGCGAGGTAGCAGGCCGGTGGCGGGGCTTGGCGCAGGGGAGGTCGAGGTCGCCGACAGTAGAGGCTGTGACGTGGCCGGGCTTCGGCCGGGGACAGCTCTGGCGACCGAGACGGTCGATGGAGGAGGCGGACGACGGGCACGATAGGAGAAGGCGGGTGCCGTGATGGTGTGGCTCCTGTGGTTGAGGCCGAACGGAGGGAGGAGGATGCGTGGGCACTGACGAGGGCAGCAGAGCACGAGCAAGAGGAAGGGGCGCGAGGGAGGAGATCGAGGGGAGCGGCCACGGTAGCGAGGGTAGGTGACGACGCTGAGGGGAAACGAGGGGGAGAGATTGGATCGGGGGATCAGGCTAGGGTTAACAGAGCAACGGTTGGGCCTTGAGAGGCAAATGGGCCGATGCGGTGGGGTTGGGCTGCTGGGCTTCTTCCTTCTCTTCTTTAACTCTTTAGCAGAAAAGAAATTAGAGGGAAGAAAAAGAAAGAGAGGGTTAGGGAAAGAATATGCGCATAGGGTTAATTTTTCCGGACTCATAAAAATGAGCTCTTACCAAGAAAAATGGAGTGGGCAAGATTGCAAGGTTTACATTTGAATTTCATTCAAATGGTTTGAACAAGGAGTAGGAATCCGAAGTTTCTGAAAATGTTGAACATTTAGGAAGAGCCTCGATAAAACGATAAAAGAATAAGAGGACAAGTCGGAGACCAAGAATTGAGATAACAAAGGCATTGAGATTTATTTGCAAGTGTGTTGCGGTTAATTCCAAACTAATGGAATATTTATTATAAAGCCCTAAATATCGAGAGGATATGTTATAAAGAGAAATCACCATGTGAATCCCTTGATTTAAATGGACCAAAGATCCATACGATTTTATTTAGATGAGTTTAAAAGGGGGTGCAAGATGACATGATGCAATGCACATGATGCAGAGATGAATGCATGAACAAAACAAAATCACACGATGAAACTCGGAAAACATGGAAGGCATCTGGAGCGCCGGTCTCGGGGCGTTACAATGCAACACCTAGATAAATCTTCCGTGATCGTAGGAATTTTTTGAAATTACTATGTTCCCCAACAGTGGCATCCGAGCCAGGTCTATGCGTAGATGTTATATGCAAGAGTAGAACACAAAGAGTTGTGGGCGATAATAGTCATACGGCTTACCACCAAAGTCTTACTTTAATTCGATGGTATTGTTGGATGAAGTGGCCCGGACCGACGTTACATGACCGCGTTCATGAGACTGGTTCTACCGACGTGCTTTGCACAAAGGTGGCTGGCGGGTGTCTGTTTCTCCAACTTCAGTTGAATCAAGTTTGACTACGTCCGGTCCTTGTTGAAGGTTAAAACAGCACACTTGACAAAAAATCGTTGTGGTTTTGATGCGTAGGTAAGAACGATTCTTTATAGAAGCACGTAGCAGCCACGTAAAACTTGCAACAACAAAGTAGAGGATGTCTAACTTGTTTTTGCAGGGCTTGCTGTGATGTGATATGGTCAAGGCATAATGTGATATAAATTGTTGTATGAGGTGATCATATTTTGTAACAAAGTTATCGGCAACTGGCAGGAGCCATACGGTTGTCGCTTTATTGTATGCAATGCAATCGCCATGTAATTGTTTTACTTTATCACTAAGCGGTAGCGATAGTCGTAGTAACAATAGTTGGCGAGACGACAACGATGCTATGATGGAGATCAAGGTGTCGCGCTGGTTGAAAGGATCGAGATGGACCTAGAGGGGGGGGGGGTGAATAGGTACACTTACAAATTTTAATTATTACTTAGCAATTTTAGGCAATAATGCGGAATATTAAGGTGAGCCTAACAATTGCAAGTGAGTACTAAGTACTAAGCAAGTAACACGAGCACCTAAATAAGCAAGCACAATATGATGTAAGTAAGTGCTAAGAGACAAGTAACCACAAGTAGAAAGTTAGGGTTAGGAATAACCGCAACTCCAGGAGACGAGGATGTATGCCGATGTTCACTTCCTCGGAGGGAAGCTAGTCACCGTTAGAGAGGTGGATGTTACCACGAAGGAACACCAATGCCACGAAGGCTCACCCTATTCTCCCTTTGAGACAACACCACGAAGGCGTTTCTCAACCACTAGTGGTAGACCTTAGGGTGGTCTCCAAACCCTCACAAACTTTTCCGGGGGTAATCACAATGTTATCACAATGGTCGATTCCTCGCCGGAGCAGTCCTACCGCCTAGGAGTCTCCAACCTCCAAGAGTAACAAGATGCACCAAAAAAACAAAGGGGGAATCAACTTGCGCTTTGGTGAATGTGTAGATCGAGCACTTCTCCTTTACTTCTCAAAAGATCAAGAGCTTTGGTTGGCTAAGGAGGGAGATCTCCAAGAAATCAAGGTCTGAAAATGGAGGTGAGAGAAATGGACTCGTCAACCTCTTCATGAGGACGAAGAATACTATTTATAGGTGGGGATGGAATCTGGCCGTTGGAGGCAGATTTCTGCGTAGCCCGGAAGTTTCGGCCACGGACGGAAGTTCCGGACCCCGAAAGTTCCGGCCAGGTTCCGGGATACACAGAGAGTTTGCACCACTCATTTGTACCCTGGAAGCTGCAGAAACAGGGGACGAAAGTTCCGGTGCCCGGAAGTTCCAGCCACCCCGAACTTTCCTGGGGATGGAAGTTCCGGAGAGGTTTCGGGCTACACAGAGAGATTGCACAAAAAGTGCAGTTTTTCTGGGTACCTCGGAAGCTTCCCGGACCTTCCTGTCCCCGGAAGTTCCGGTCGTCCTGGAAGTTCCGGCCTGAACAGAAACATGCCACTAAGATTTTCAGATCAATGTGAGAAGGTAAGTTGATTCCCTGGATGTTTTTATGATGCACCCCCTCTTAATAGTCGACTGCCCTAAGGACTCAAGAAATAAGAAAACTTCATGAAACTTCTACTTTTCTTGAGCACACCGCTTTTCCTTTTTCTAGTAAGAGAGGGAATAACCATCCATTCTTCACTTTGACTTAATCAGGGCTGTTAACACTTAGAGCATGTGGTTAGAAACACAAATGAAGTTGTCATAGATGTCAAAAACAATTTAGTGCTATATTGCACTTTCAATCTCCCCCTTTTTGACATGGATGACAACAATGCTTGAGAGGATGAACTCATAAAGTATGTACAATATTGAGCAATTTCAATGACAAAAGGTACTCCCCCCACAACCCATGCCTTCTTTAAGATTGCATTTGAATGAAATTACATGGTTAAAGAATTCTCCCCCTATCACTGTGCGTACCCACACAAGAATGATATATCGACATAGAACGCTTTACTAACCTTTGTTCTCACAATATGAGCAAATAGACTATGCCATGTAACCCCCTTGCCATACGTTTCTCACACACGGATAGGTAATTTAATGGAACATAGATAGGTTCAAATAGCAAGCTAAGATCCAAATGAAGGCAAATAAAAGCAAAGGTTCAAGGCTCAATGGAACATAAAAGGCAGATAAACAAAGATAAGCGATAAGCCCTATCAAGCACCACAACATCTCCCCCTGTTGTCACTAAGATGGCAAAAAGGAAAGATGGAGGAATCCATAAACGACCCCTAGGAGTGGGACGCAGAAGGGTCATCAGACGACTCTCCAGAAGACATGGAGCCATGAGGGCGGTGAGAGGAGGCTTCATCGCTGTCTTCAACATCAAACCGAGCAAACTTGGACTGGTATCTAGCAAAAGAAGTCACACGAGACTCGGAGCCGTGAGCAATATCCATCCCAGATGCACGCATACCATCCTTAAGAGCCTTCATGCTCTCCTTCCTAGACTTGTGCTCCTCCCACTGCTTCCTATGCATATAATGCTGTAGATAAAACATGTTCTTGAGAAGGCGCCAAATTTTGTTGCCCTTCTTTGACCCGGTGTCACTGGGCTCCCCATGATGAAGAGTGTGAGAGCGTGAACGAAACTCAAAGCGGTGGGAATCTCCAGCATGTACCTCCTCTTCCTCCTCATCCTCACCCTCATGAGCAGTTGCCTTGCCCTTCTTGACAAGCAAGTTAACACTGGAGTGTCCAGTCAGACACCGACCCGCAAATGCTTCAGGAGCAATCTCAACAATCAAGGCAGTACTATAAGGAGCATAGATAGGAACCTTTCGGTTCATTACCACACTGTACATCTCATGCCACATAAAGTCCATCACATCAATGGGGCCCTGCTCGGAGTTGTGACAAGTGTAGTGAAGAAGGTTGATGAGGTGACCACGAATCTTGTTATTGTCACCCACCTTGACCGCAAGGATCTCTCGAAAGATTCGTGCATGATGTCATAGAAGGGCAGGAGATCACCAACAGATCCAACCTTTCCGGATGGAGGATACAAATCAGCCAAGTGAATAGCCTGGTAGACCCCTTTGTCGTGAATCTTGTAGCCACGGTCAACCGTAACGTCAGTATACTCATAGCCCAAAAGCTCGGCCAGTACTGAGAAAGGAGCAGAGCACTTCTCATCACCACTCATCCAAGTAAGAGTGCGCTGCATATCTGTCCCAAAATGCACCGTGGCATAGAACTGAGCCACAAGAGGCGGAGACACATCATGTTGAAAGTGCATGAGTGGAAGGAGGTTGAGCTTCATACACATGTTCTGGATCCCCTCAAAGTAAACAGAATTTATTGGAGTCTTGTCAAAGTGAGCAATGTTGATACTCTTCTGAAGGACATACTTGTTGACGAATTGAGAGAAAATCTCTTCATAGTTACGTTGCTGGAAAAGTGTCCAAAACTTGGAATCAGCCACATGATCACGGTCTTGACGATAGGGATTGACTAGGCGTAGAGCAATCCACTCCGGTGTAGGCATTTCCTTCATGGTGAATAGTTCAAGAGGTGGAGGTTGAACATTTGGTGCTTTGGCCTTCTTGGAAGTAGTCTTCCGCTTCTTGGAGTGAACAGGAGCAGCAGGAGGAGATGCACTATCTTCAGCCTCAGCATCTTCTTCAGGGTGGCATTCAAACATGTTCTCACGCCCCAAAACAACTGCCGTTGTCTTCTTGACCCTAGCTTTGGATTTTCGTTCATACACCTTAGATGAGTGAGCACGCGAACCAGATCCTCCTGCTGACAGAGAGAGAGAGAGAGCGAGAGAGAGAGAGAGAGAGGGAGAATAGCATGGGGACAGAATAAGTACACAAGCCTAAAAAAATCAAAGAATCTCACAGGTCGAGGAAATTTAACAGAACTCTGCTTAGGCCGGAAGTTCCGGGGAACCCGGAAGTTTTGGCCGACGGAAGTATCGACCCTATCTCGAACATGGAAACCCTAGCGAGGCCGGAAGGTCCGGCCTGCCCGGAAGTTCCGGGCACCAGCATGGTCACAGGGCTCCTGCCGAAGCTAAGCAGGGGATAGACATAGATCGACCAACAAGGAGTGAAAGGCATGGAGTGCTGCAGATCTAGAGTGGATGTAGGACTCGAGATGTGAAGTTTGTATGTATTCTAGAACCATAACCCTAGCCTACAATCCCTAGGAATCTAGAGAGAGCAGAGAGAAGCTTAGGTTACCATGCTCCATGGAGATGGTGGAGTGGACAGATCCCCTCCAAGCACGATGAAGGGGAAGAAGGAGCCGGAGGTTCCGGGGCCGGCAGCTCACCCCGGAAGTCATCGAAAGGTGAGGGGCGCTGCAGGGAAGGAGAGTAGTGGGACAGAGGAGAAAGGGGAAAAGACCCCTTTGTTAGCCCCTGCCCTTAATAAGTGCCCCACGACGCCCGGAAGTTTCGGGCAAGGCCGGAAGTTCCGGGCACACCCCGGAAGTTCTGGGATATCCAGAGAGATTACAGCCTCTCCGAACTCCTGAGAACTAGAGGGATGAAGTCCGAAAGCTCCCAAGACCACCACACACCACATCAACATTTATATGGTTATGAGTTGAAGCTTGTGTACTAGACAAATATCAGATGGTTTTGAGATGAGAGAGGCTTGGGTAGAACCTGAGCTAGGGGCAAAGCACAAGAGCAACAACGAGAACACTCAAATAGAGAACAAAAAGAACACTAGACAAACACACGGAAAACAGAAGTAAGAAGAAGAGAATAAGTCCAGCCTCTCTAAGAGAGGGCGATGGACGAGTCCACCATGTTTGAGTATACGTGACTTGGTACTGCGAAGATTTTACCCTTGAGCCCAACATCACAACTCCATCATTTAAAGTACTAAGTCACAAAGTGGTAACATAGTAACTTTGAGAGTGTTTGGTTTATTTATGCATCATATAGGGTGAGATAACTCATGAGTTGAATGTCTCCCCCTAAATACATGCCTACATCTAGACAAGACATGAAGTAAGTGCATGGATGAGTACTAGATTTCACATAATGTTGTCAAGCTCCAAGATACCGAGTTCACACCTAAGTCGACAAAACCTTGCTTCATCCAATGGTTTGGTGAAAATATCTGCTAGTTGCAAATCTGTACAGATGTGATCAATGTGAATATCACCCTTTTCAACATGATCTCTCAAGAAGTGATACCTAATATCAATGTGCTTGGTGCAGGTATGATCCTTGGGGTTCTCAGCAATATTGATGGCACTTTCATTATCACATATAAGAGGCACATGTCTATAGGTGATACCGTAATCCTGCAAAGTTTGCCTCATCCATAGTAATTGAGTTGCACAACTGGCAGTTGCAATGTATTCAGCTTCTGCGGTAGAGAGGGCAATACAATTTTGTTTGTTCGAGGACCAACTTACCAAGGAGCGTCCAAGAAACTAACATGCACCGAAGGTGGACTTATGATCCACTTTGTCTCCAGCCCAATCCGCATCCGTGTACCCAATGAGATCAAACTTAGCATCCTTGGGGTACCATAGACCCAACTTTGGGGTGTGAACAAGGTATCTAAGAATATGCTTAACCGCCTTATGATGACTTTCCCTAGGGGAAGCTTGAAATCTAGCACACATGCATACACTAAACATGATGTCTGGTCTAGATGCGCAAAGATAAAGCAGTGAAATAATCATAGAGCAGTATTTAGATGGGTCGAAAGGGATACCGTTTGTGTCTTCAGTGAGTGTAATTTTGGTTGGCATGGGTGTCTTACATGGACTAGCATCGGACATACCAAACTTCTCTAGGATATCCTTGAGGTATTTTGCTTGAGACAAGAAAATTCCTTCTTGAAATTGTTGAATTTGAAATCTGAGGAAGAACTTCAAATCCGCATTGAGTGACATTTCAAAATTCTTGGTCATTGAAGCCGCAAACTTCTTGCACAAATGAATGTTAGGAGAACCAAAAATGATATCATCTACATAGATTTGGCATAAGATCAAATCACCCTTATCCCTCTTAGTAAAAAGAGTGGGATCGATCACCCCTCTCACAAAATCATCATCGAGTAGAAACTTCTTTAAATGATCATACCAAGCACGAGGTGCTTGTTTGAGGCCATACAAAACCTTATGAAGTTTGTACACATAGTCTTTGTGATCGGGATCAACGAACCCAGGTGGTTGTGACACATATACTTCTTCTTATAGAGGACCGTTAAGGAAATCACTCTTCACATCCATTTGATGTAATGTAAAGCCATTGAAAGCGGCATAAGCAAGTAAGATGCGAATGGATTCAAGACGGGCAACGGGGGAAAGGTCTCACCAAAGTCCAAACCTTCAACTTGTGAGTACCCTTGTGCTAGTAACCTTGCCTTGTTGCGGATGATTACACCATTCTCATCTTGTTTGTTCTTGAAAATCCATTTTGTTCCAATGACGTTGTGCTCGGTAGGTGGCCTCGTGACTAATGACCACACTTGGTTGCATTCAAAACTGTTCAACTCTTCTTGCATAGCAACGAGCCAATCGTTGTCCATCAATGCATCTTGTACCTTGAGGGGCTCAACACTAGACACAAATGAGAAGTGAGCACAAAAGTTTGTCAAATGTTTACGAGTGACTCTACCTTCCGATATGCCGGTGAGAATTTTGTCAACATCAACACAACCGTCCACTTGAGGCATGATGGAGGTAAGGGTTTCACGAGGTTCAACTTCATGTCCATCATCCACATCCTCAACATATGGATCATTAATGTGTGGTGGAAGATCCTCTTGTTCATATTGCATTTGTTGAGGTTCATCATCAATGATTTGACTTTCTTGTTCTTGCCCTTGATGATGATCTTGTTCTTGAAGATTATCATGAATAGGAACTTGATCATCTTTTTGTACTTGGACTAAGGGCATCGGTTGAACAATAGGAGTTTGTGGTGGTATGGGTGTTAAAGGAGTTTGATGATGTGTGAAACCTCCATCGTCTTCTTCATCATCATGAGGTTCTTGTTCCATTGGAAGAAAAGCACCAACTCCCATAGTCAAAATATCTCGAGAGGAATCTTCTTCACCTGCATCACTTAGATCAACTTGCTCCCCATGGGAGCCATTAAATTCATCAAACACCACGTCACAAGTTTCTACGACACATCCATTTGGATTTGTTGTGGACTCTATAGGCGTGAGAGTTTGATCCATAGCCAACAAATATGCCCTGAATCGTTTTGGATTGAAATTTTCCTAACCGTTCTCTTTTGTTGAGGATGAAACATTTGCACCCAAATACACGAAAGTACTTGACATTTGGCTTGTTCGCGGTTAGGAGCTCATATGGAGTCTTTTCCAATATAGTGCGGAGGAAGAGCCGGTTTGATGCATGGCATGCAGTGTTGACAGCTTCGGCCTAAAAACTATGTGGTGACTTGTATTCATCCAACATGGACCTTGCCATCTCTACAAGTGTACGGTTCTTCCTTTCGACTACACCATTTTGCTGAGGAGTGTATGGAGCTGAATATTGATGCTCAATCCCTTCATCACTAAGGAATTCTTCCAAGGTATAGTTCTTGAACTCAGAGCCATTGTCACTTCTTATTGCCAAGAGTTCTTTGTCAAACTTGCGTTGTGCTTGCTTGGTAAAATCAATGAAGGTGATCTTTGTCTCGTCCTTGGACTTGAGGAAGAACACCCATGTATATCTTGAGTAATCATCAACAATGACAAGTCCATACTTTTTCCCACCAAGACTATCCCATGAAGGAGGCCCGAAAAGATCCACATGAAGGAGCTCCAGGGGCCTTGAAGTAGATACTATGTTCTTGGGTGGGTGCTCTGATTGATGTTGCTTCCCGGCTATGCATGCACTACACACACGATCTTTCTCAAAAGAAACATTGGTTAGTACAAGGATGTGATTCCCCTTTAAGAGATCTTGAAGATTTCTCATGCCGACATGGGCTAGCCGGCGATGCCATAGCCACCCCTTGTCAGCCTTGGCCATTAGACAAGTTGCATAGAATGTGCTCTCTTTCGAGAAATCAACCATGTAAAGGTTGCCATCCAACTCTCCAACAAAGGCTACTTCGAGAGTATCTCTCTTAAAGACATTCACATCCGTTAGCCCAAAGAGTGTATCATAACCAACATAAGCCAATTGGCGAACAAAAAGCAAATGGTATTTAAGGGATTGGAAAAGCATGACATTTGCAAGAGACATGTCATTTGTGATAGCCACCTTGCCCAACCCGAGTGCCTGTCCTTTTGAACCTCCACCAAACATAATTCTCATGAATGGTTGAATAGCTTCCATGAAATCGTAGAGCAATTTGCTATCTCCGATCATATGATTGGTACAACCACTATCAATCACCCATTTTACTCCACCGGAGAAGGCAACCTACACACAATTATGACTTGGTTAGACGCACCCATTTTGCAATGGGACCTCTCACGTTAGTCACAAGGGTCTTTGGGACCCAAATAGCATAGAACCGGAATGCATTTCGAGGACCAACAAATTTTGCATAAACTTCTCCATCCTTAGTCTTACGAAGTACATAGGATATGGAGGCATGAACTCTTTTGGCTTGTTGAAAGTGGGCATGCCCCTTGTGGACTTCCCACTAACAACCTTACCTTTCTCCTTGTGCCCTTCTCTCACAAATGTTTCCTTTAGAGGGGTTGTACACTTTTGAGAGGACGTCTTCTTCTTGCTTGTGCTTGGGTCAAATCCAAGTCCCTCTTTGGCAAACACCTCATTGTGTTGGCTCAATATCTCATTAAGGTTCTTTTGCCCTTGAGCACATGTCATGAGACCTTTCTCGATTTGAGCCTTGAGAAAGCATTTTCCTCAAGAATAGATGCTAGATCACTACTAGAGTTAGTAGTACAAGCATCAACATTGATAATAGGAGAAGAGTAAGCCTTGGCTAGAGTTTCAAGATAAGTAAGTTTGAGTGTCTCAAAACTCTTTGTAAGAAGGGTGAGCTCTTCTTCCTTAGTCTTGAGAGACACGGATAGAAGCTCACAATCCTTAGAGAGAGAAGCATGAGACTTTACAAGCTTACTTTTATCATTCATCAACTCTTCACAAGTGTCAATAGCCTTTTTCAAGGAGGCAAGATCATTAGTATGAACATCAATATTTGCACCAATTTGTAAGCATAGTTCATCCTTTCGTGCTTCCTCATATTGGACTTTTCGCTCAAGGATTTCACATTTTTCCTTTTCCTCGGTGACGAGGGTTTCGAGTTCCTTAATGGTGATGGTGTGCTTACTCACCGTCTCCATAAGCATGCGAAACATAGTGATCTTCTTTCCTTTGAGGGAGCACATGAACTTATCAAGTTTAGCAAGCATAGGATCATCTAGATCATCATCCTCATAACTATCCTCCGCATCAAGATACTCATCACTAGAAGTAGAAGGAGTGAAAAGAGGAGGATTTGATCGTGGAGTTACCCTGACCTTGTCAGGAGAGCTTTGGTCCTCTCCATCTTCTACCACGGCCTTTGCCATTAGACACTTGTGAGCGTTGCCCTTGTAGTCTTTCATGTAGTTGTAGGTGACCACATCACCACTCTTGTTTACTAACCTCAAAGTGTTTTGAGAGTCTTGAGCAACTCCGGCAACACCACTAACATCATCCAGATCGGATTCTTCTTGAGCAACCATTGCTTTCCCATCTCTCTTCTTGAGCTTGGAGTTCAAAGGATTTGGCAACTTCTTCTTGGGAAAGGTCTTGGGAAACCTTGGTTTATCTTCTCTCTTCTCATAAGGGCACTCGTTTGAGAAGTGGTTGGTTTCTTCACAGCTGCAGCATTTTCTTACTTTCTTCTTTTGAAATCTTCCCTTGAATTTTCCCGCGCTAAACTTCTTGACAAAGAGAGCCATGTCTTCATATGAAGGGCCCTCATCGGATTCAATCTCATTACCATCTTCATCATCATCATCTTCTTCTTTTTCTTCACTTTGCTCATCTTCATATACATGCTCGGCCTTCAATGCAAGATTGATCTTTGATGATGGGGTACCATGCATGGCAAGATGTTTTGTGGCATTAGCCTTTGACTCTTCAAATAGTTGGAAGGTGGATATGATGTCATTTGTAGTCATTTCCTTGAAGGTATGGTGTTGTCTTATGTCCCACACCATTTGATGGTGATATGGGGCAAGAGCATGAAGCAACTTATCCACAAGGAATCGCTTAGTCATGTTGAATCCATCTTGTGTCTTGTCACACTCACATGACTCAATGTCGGCAGTGAGAGTCATGAGACGCTCATGGAGTTGATTGGGGGTTTCACCTTTCTCCATACAAAAGTTTTGCAATTTCCCCTTGGCAATTTCATATTGAGCACTCCGGAGGGTAGAGGTGCCAGTCTTGGATCTTATAATACTTTCCCATAGTTCCTTGGCACTTGTGATGTGTATGAACGGTCTCCTTTGCTTTTCATCCATACCTCTCCTTATACACATGATTGCAGTGTCATTGAGATTCTTGTCATAAATTTCTCTTGGTGTAGGGTTCTTTAGATCAACCACATGATAACCATACTCCATGATCTCCGGCATCTCGTCATTTCCATGTCGAAGATGATCCTGCATAGAAACTCTCCACAAAGAAAAATCGGAAGTGGCACTAAGTAAAGGAGGTTTTCCTTGAGGATTATATCTTGGTTTCTCAACCTGAGGTCTTGCATAAAGCCAAGGAACACTGGCGTGTTCAT
The DNA here is from genome assembly GCF_018294505.1 of Triticum aestivum. NCBI lineage: Eukaryota > Viridiplantae > Streptophyta > Magnoliopsida > Poales > Poaceae > Triticum > Triticum aestivum. The sequence goes on from NC_057798.1 coordinate 486,285,876, forward strand.
TGCTAGGAGGTTGTTGACCCAGTGACGAAGCAGGCACAGTTGGCCCCGAAGCCGCACCACCCGAGAGTGGTGCAAGCACTGTGGACAACGTGGCTAATCTCATTTGGACCAAGGCCTCAAGATAAGCATCATGCTCCTCTTTTTGCTTAGTAAGAGCCCATTCCAGATCCTCAGACGTAAAGGACTTGACTTCAGAGGAAGCCTCGCCTTTATCCTTCGGATCTGCAACCAGGGGAGTCCCATCCGGGTTCATCTCGCTCTAGGGCGGTTAAGCCACAAGAATAGAGCACGAGGTTCTGATACCAATTGAAAGGATCGAGATGGACCTAGAGGGGGGGTGAATAGGTACACTTACAAATTTTAATTATTACTTAGCAATTTTAGGCAATAATGCGGAATATGAAGGTGAGCCTAACAATTGCAAGTGAGTACTAAGTACTAAGCAAGTAATACGAGCACCTAAATAAGCAAGCACAATATGATGTAAGTAAGTGCTAAGAGACAAGTAACCACAAGTAGAAAGTTAGGGTTAGGAATAACCGCAACTCCGGGAGACGAGGATGTATGCCGATGTTCACTTCCTTGGAGGGAAGCTAGTCACCGTTAGAGAGGTGGATGTTACCACGAAGGCACACCAACGCCACGAAGGCTCGCCCTATTCTCCCTTTAAGACAACACCACAGAGGCGTTTCTCAACCACTAGTGGTAGACCTTGGGGTGGTCTCCAAACCCTCACAAACTTTTCCGGGGGTAATCACAATGGTCGATTCCTCGCCGGAGCACTCCTACCGCGTAGGAGTCTCCAACCTCCAAGAGTAACAAGATGCACCACAAAAACAAAGGGGGAATCAACTTGCGCTTTGGTGAATGTGTAGATCGAGCACTTCTCCTTTACTTCTCACAAGATCAAGAGCTTTGGTTGGCTAAGGAGGGAGATCTCCAAGAAATCAAGGTCTGAAAATGGTGGTGAGATAAATGGAGTCGTCAACCTCTTCGTGAGGAAGAAGAAGACTATTTATAGATGGGGATGGAATCTGGCCGTTGGAGGCAGATTTCTGCGTAGCCCGGAAGTTCTGGCCATGGATGGAAGTTCTGGACCCCGGAAGTTCCGGCCAAGTTCTGGCTAGGTTTCGGGATACATAGAGAGTTTGCACCACTCATTTGTACCCCGGAAGCTGCAGAAACATGGGACGGAAGTTCCGGCGCCCGGAAGTTTCGGCCGCCCCGGAAGTTCCAGGGGACGGTGTTGGAGATATGCCCTAGAGGCAATCATGTATGATGATATTTCCTATGTGTTTATGAATAAAGATAGTCCTTGGACATTATCAATGATGTGTATCAGCAAGTACATGAGTTGTTTGTGGGACTATGCATTGTATGATGACTGTCCTAAAAGGTCCCTAGTCGAAAGGGCTATGTGGACGCACAACCGATTAGACTAGCATATGACACGGTCGATGGCTTGGTCTCACTAGCCATGGAGGATTGGATGCTAACCGGATAATATGGACTTGGAAAGGTCTGGTCGGATTCGACATAGTCGGATCCGAGTCGAGATAAGGTCCGAGTCGGACAGACCCAACTACGAGACGCAGCGATATGTCATCTGTGAGTCTCTAGTACAACATACGTTCTATGTCCTAAGACCTGAGCTGGCGCCTGTACTCAGGATGGTGACAGACTTGCTTTGGGCCGACCAAACGCTACTCCGTGACTGGGTAGTTACAAAGGTAGGTTTCGGGTATGTCTAGTCCCATGCTGCGAGACATGGTCGAGCAAGATGGGATTTTCCCCTCCGACCAGGAGAAATATACTCTGGGCCCCTCGTGTGATCCGACCAGGATAAGCATGGCCATGCGACAAGGATTATGAGATAATCCGGGTAGTGGTCGGGATCATTGGAATGAGAAAGAGGTCGGGCTAGCACAAGGATGACAGTCTCGCCTTGAGCCTGACAACATATATCGTGAGGAAAAGGGAACAAAAGTGTGACATGTTGTACATGTTCGCCTAACCAGCTTCATAGTCTGCTTAGTGGTCGGCACACCTTGCTAGAGGCCGCTACCAACCGTGCAGGTCGGAGGTGATCCGAACTGCGACCAAGCTGACTTGAACCTAAGGGGTCGCGCGCTTAAGGGAAGGAACCTACGAGGTCGGATCCGAAGACACTGGTCGGATGTGATCCGAGCTGTATTTGGATTGTGGCTGAGTAGACTTGTGGGCTTTAGGGTCCGTGCGAGGCCCAAGTGTTGAGCCCACGACGAACGCCTATATAAGGTGGAGGTGTGGCGCACTTATGTGGTTGATCGCTTCGGCGTTGCGACTAGGGTTTGCATGTGTTGCGAATAGCCACCTCCACTCGCCGCCGACTGTGTGATCGGACCTAGCAGTCCGCCGCACGGTGTTCCTCCTGCACGCGCGGATACGGTTAGAGGCGGTGCACTTGCGCCGCTCCGGCGAACTTGTACGTGGGATTGGACGATCGGCTATTCGAGGGAGATTGGACGAGGAGGAGAAGATCCATGCGGACGCGCTGCCCCAACTCTTCTTCCGCTGCACGGCACTGCGCGTCTAGTGGTAACGAACTGTGATCCATCTCCCGTAGCATGTTCTTGGTTGTTCTACACGTAGGAAATTTTAATTTGCAGTCGACGCACCCTACCGTAGATCCCAACAGACGGAAGTTCCAGAGAGGTTCCGGGCTACACAGAGAGATTGCACGAAAAGTGCAGTTTTTCTAGGTACCCCGGAAGCTTCCCGGACCTTCCGGTCCCCGGAAGTTTCGGTCGTCCCGGAAGTTCCGGTCGTCCCGGAAGTTCCGGCCTGAACAGAAACATGCCACTAAGATTTCCAGATCAATGTGAGAAGGTTAAGTTGATTCCCTGTATGTTTTTATGATGCACCCCCTCTTAATAGTGCGACTGCCCTAAGGACTCAAGAAATAAGAAAACTTTATGAAACTTCTACTTTTCTTGAGCACACTACTTTTCCTTTTTCCAGTAAGAGAGGGAATAACCATCCATGCTTCACTTTGACTTAATCATGGCTGTTAACACTTAGAGCATGTGGTTAGAAACACAAATGAAGTTGTCATAGATGTCAAAAACAATTTAGTGCTATATTGCACTTTCACCGGTGACGATGGAGATCATGACGATGCTTTGGTGATGGAGATCATGAGCACAGGATGATGATGGCCATATCATGTCACATATTTTGATTGGATGTGATGTTTATCTTATATGCTTTTTATTTTGCTTAGTTCGGCGGTAGCATTATAAGATGACCCCTTACTAGATTTCAAGGTATAAGTGTTCTTCTTGAGTATGCACCGTTGCGACAGTTCTTCGTGCTGAGACACCACGTGATGATCGGGTCTGATCGGCTCTACGTTCACATACAACGGGTGCAAGCCAGTTTTTGCACATGCAGAATACTTGGGTTAAACTTGATGAGCCTAGCATATGCAGATATGGCCTCGGAACACTGGAGACCGAAAGGTCGAGCGTGAATCATATAGTAGATATGATCGACATAGAAATGTTCACCATTGAAAACTACTCCATCTCACGTGATGATCGAACATGGTTTAGTTGATATGGATCACGTGATCATTTAGATAACTAGAGGGATGTCTATCTAAGTGGGAGTTCTTAAGTAATATGATTAATGGAACTTTAATTTGTCATGAACTTAGTCCTGATAGTATTTTGCAAATTATGTTGTAGATCAATAGCTCGCTTTGTAGCTTCCCTTTATTTCTGATATGTTCCTAGAGAAAAATAAGTTGAAAGATGATAGTAGCAATGATGCGGACTAGGTCCGTGATATGAGGTTTATCCTCATTGCTGCATAGAAGAATAATGTCCTTGATGCACTGCTAGGTGATAGACCTATTGCAGGAGCAGATGCAGATGTTATGAACATTTGGCTAGCTCAATATGATGACTACTTGATAGTTTAGTGCACCATGCTTTACGGCTTAGTACCGGGACTTCAAAAACGTTTTTGAACGCCACGAAGCATATGAGATGTTCCAAGAGCTGAAAGTGGTATTTTAGACTCATGTCTGTGCCGAGAGGTATGAGACCTCAGGTAAATACTTCGCCTAAAAGATGGAGGAGAATTACTCAGCTAGTGAGCATATACTCAGAATGCCTGGGTACTACAATCACTTGAATCAAATGAGAGTTAATCTTCTAGATAAGATAGTGATTGACAGAGTTCTCTAGTCACCATCACCAAGTTACTGGAACTTCATGATGAACTATAGTATGCAAGGAATGACGAAAACTATTCCCGAGCTCTTCATGATGCTGAAATCGACGAAGGTAGAAATCAAGAAAAGTATCAAGTGTTGATTGAGAAGACCACTAGTTTCAAGAAAAAAGGCAAAGGGAAAGAAAGAGAACTTCAAATAGAATGGCAAGCAAGTTGTCACTCCCGTGAAGAAGCCCAAAGCTAAACCTAAGCCTGAAACTAAGTGCTTTTACTACAAAGGAAATGGTCACTAGAAGCGGAACTACCCCAAATACTTGGTGGATAAGAAGGATGGCAAAGTGAACAAAGGTATATTTGATATACAGATTATTGATGTGTACTTTACTAGTGTCCAAAGTAACCCCTGGGTATTTGATACTTATTCGGTTGCTAAGATTAGTAACTCGAAACAGGAGCTACAGAGACTAGTTAAGGGTAAAGTAATGATGTGCATTGGAAGTAGTACCAAGATTGATATGATCATCATCGCACACCCCCTATACTTTCGGGATTAGTGTTGAACCTAAATAAATGTTATTTGGTGTTTGCATTGAACATGAATATGATTAGATCATGTTTATTGCAATACGGTTATTCATTTAAGACAGAGAATAATTGTTATTTTGTTTACATGAATAAAACCTTCTATGGTCATACATCCAATGTTGATGGTTTATTGAATCTCGATCGTAATGATACACATAATATTGATGCCAAAAGATGCAAAGTTGACAATGATAGTGCAACTTATTTGTGGCACTGCCATTTGGGTCATATCGGTGTAAAGCGCATGAAGAAACTCCATAAAGACGGACTTTTCGAATCACTTGATTATGAATCATTTGATACTTGCGAACTGTGCCTTATGGGCAAGATGACTAAAACTCCGTTCTCTGGAACAATGGAACGAGATAGTGACTTATTGGAAATAATACATACCGATGTATGCGGTCCAATGAGTGTTGACGCTCGTGGCGGGTATCATTATTTTCTGACCTTCACAGATGATTTAAGCAGATATGGGTATATCTACTTAATGAAACACAAGTCTGAAACATTGGAAAAGTTCAAAGAATTTCAGAGTGAAGTGGAGAATCATCATAACAAGAAAATAAAAGTTTCTACGATCTGATCGTGGAAGAGAATATTTGAATTACAAGTTTGGCCTTCATTTAAAACAATGTGGCATAGTTTCACAGCTCACGCCACCTGGAACACCACATCGTAATGGTGTGTTTGAACGTCGTAACCGCACTTTATTGGATATGGTGCAATCTATGATGTCTCTTACCGATTTACCACTATCGTTTTGGGGTTATGCATTAGAGATAGATGCATTCACGTTAAATAGGGCACCATCTAAATCCATTGAGACGACGCCTAATGAACCATGGTTTGGCAAGAAACTAAAGTTGTCATTTCTCAAAGTTTGGAGCTGCAATGCTTATGTGAAAAAGCTTCAACCTGATAAGCTCAAACCCAAATCGGAGAAGTGCGTCTTCATAGGATACCCAAAGGAAACTGTTGGGTACACATTCTATCACATATTCGAAGGCAAGATATTCGTTGCTAAAAATGGATCCTTTCTAGAGAAGGAGTTTCTCTCGAAAGAAGTGACTGGGAGGAAAGTAGAACTTGATGAGGTAATTGTACCTTCTCCCGAATTGGAAAGTAGTTCATCACAGAAATCAGTTCCAGTGATTCCTACACCAATTTGTGAGGAAGCTAATGATGATGATCATGAAACTTCAGATCAAGTTACCACCGAACATCGTAGGTCAATGAGAGTATGGTCCGCAACAGAGTGGTACAGTAATCCTATTCTGGAAGTCATGGTACTAGACCATGATGAACCTACGAACTATGATGAAGCGATGATGAGCCCCGATTCCGCGAAATGGCTTGAGGCCATGAAATCTGAGATGGGATCCACATATGAGTATAAAGTGTGGACTTTGGTGGACTTGCCAAATGATAGGTAAGCTATAAAAAACAAATGGATCTTCAAGAGGAAGACAAACGCTAATGGTAGTGTTACTATCTGCAAAGCTCGTCTAGTCACAAAAGGGTTTTCGACAAGCTCAAGATGTTGACTACAATGAGATTTTCTCAACCGTAGCGATGCATAAGTCCGTCCGAATCATGTTAGAAATTGCCATATTTTATGAAATCTGGCAAATGGATGTCAAAACTGCATTCCTTAAATGGATATCTCTGAGGAGAGTTGCTAATAAAGTGTGCGAGCTCCAGCGATCCATTAGTGGACTGGTACAAGCATCTCGGAGTTGGAATATATGCTTTGATGAGTTGATCAAAGCATATAGTTTTATATAGACTTATGGTGAAGCCTATATTTATAAGAAAGTGAGTGGGAGCACTACAGCCTTTCTGATAAGTATATGTGAATGACATATTGTTGATCGGAAATGATGTAGAATTTTCTGGAAAGCATAAAGGAGAATTTGAAAGGAGTTTTTCAAAGAAATACCTCGATGAAGCTGCTTACTTATTGGGCATCAAGATCTGTAGAGATAGATCAAGATGCTTGATAAGATTTTTCAATGAGTATATACCTTGACAAGTTTTTGAATGAATTCAAAATGGATCAGTCATAGAAGAAGTTCTTGTCTGTATTACAAGGTGTAAAGTTGAGTAAGACTCAAAACCCGACCACGGCAGAAGATAGAAAGAGAATGAAAGTCATTCCCTATGCCTCAGTCATAGGTTCTATAAAGTATGCTATGTTGTGTACCAGACCTATTGTATACCTTGCCATAAGTTTGGCAAAGGGGAACAATAGTGATCTAGGAGATCACTGGACAACAGTCAAAATTATCCTCAGACTATGAGATTATACAACTCCCAAATACCGGAGGAACACTTTGTGTGCTACCAAATGTCACAACGTAAATGGGTGATTATAAAGATGCTCTACAGGTGTCTCCGAAGGTGTTTGTTGGGTTGGCATAGATCGAGATTAGGATTTGTCACTCCATGTTTCAGAGAGGTATCTCTGGGCCCTCTCGGTAATACTCATCACTATAAGCCTTGCAAGCATTATGACTAATGAGTTAGTTTCAGGATGAAGTATTACGGAGCGAGTAAAGAGACTTTCCGGTAACGAGATTGAACTAGGTATGATGATACCGACCATCGAATCTCGGGCAAGTAACATACCGATGACAAAGGGAACAACGTATGTTGTTATACGGTTTAACTGGTAAAGATCTTCGTAGAATATGTAGGAGCCAATATGAGCATCCAGGTTCCGCTATTGGTTATTGATCGGTGATGTGTCTCGGTCATGTCTACATAGTTCTCGAACCCGTAGGGTCCGCACGCTTAACGTTCGATGACGATTTGTATTATGAGTTATGTGATTTGATGACCGAAGTTTGTTCGGAGTCCCGAATGAGATCAAGGACATGACGAGGAGTCTCTAAATGGCCGAGACGTAAAGATCGATATATTGGAGGGCTATATTCGGACATCAGAAAGGTTCCGAGTGATTCGGGTATTTTTCGGAGTACCGAGAGTTATGGGAATTCGCCGGGGGAAGTAATGGGCCTTAATGGGCCATACGGGAAAGGAGAGAAGGTCCTCAAGGGGTGGCCACTCGCCCCCCATGGGCTGGTCTGAATTGGACTAGGAGGGGGCGCCCCCCCCCCTCCTTCCTTCTCCCCTCTTCCTCCTTCCCTCCTTCTCCTACTAGGAATAGGAAAGAGGAGGGGAATCCTACTTGGACTGGGGAGTCCTAGTAGTATACCCCACACCTGGCGCGCCCCCCTTGGGCCGGCCACCTCTTCCCTCCCCTTCTTTATATACATGGCCAGGGGCACCCCATAGACACACAAGTTGATCTTTAGCCGTGTGTGGTGCCCCCCGCCACAGTTTTCCACCTCGGTCATATCGTCGTAGTGCTTAGGCGAAGCCCTGTGCCGGTAACTTCATCATCACCGTCACCATGCCGTAGTGCTGACGGAACTATCCCTCGGCCTCAGCTGGATCTAGAGTTCAAGGGATGTCACCGAGCTGAACATGTGCAGATAACGGAGGTGCCGTGCATTCGGTACTTGGATCGGTTGGATCGCGAAGACATTCAACTACATCAACCGCATTATTGAAACGCTTCCGCTTTTTGTCCACGAGGGTACGTGGACACACTCTCCTCTCTCGTTACTATGCATCACCTAGATAGATCTTAGGTGATTGTAGCATTTTTTTTGAAATTACTACATTCCCCAACACAACGTCCAGGCTTGAAGTGGCACATCCTCCAGACAGAGATGAACATGATGGTGGAAGGAAGCGGCACTGGCCCTTGTGAGCGGGGACCAAGGGGCCGAATGGATTTGGAAAAAGTCCATTTTAAACCTTAAATTTGTAGAGGTCGGACGAAATGAACCCTCAAGTCAAAATCCCGGTCGATTGCACCTTAAATTATGCAATCCCGGTTTAAATCGAACCATGTCATCGTTTGAACGGGGATTCATCTGGTGGGCCGGCCCGCTAGAGTATTTTTTCGTACAAGAACAAAAATTCCAAAGGGCGCGCACTCCCTGCTGAACCAGCCTGCTTTATTAAATTTTTTCGTTAAAAAAAATTAGCACGCGGTGTTGCCTCGAACCAAAGATCACTTGTGGTTCATCGAAGCAACAAACCACACGGACAACAATTACCTTGTATTCACTTGGTCCCTTTTTCTTCCTTTTCTTCTTTCCTTTCTTTCATTTTCATTTTCATTTTCTGCTTTTTTCTTAAATTCGTGAATCGGCCCATTTGGAGCTACTGAATAGCAGGCGCGCAAAAAAAATAATCCTGGAAAGGTTCTACTGGAGTGACTTGAACTCGCGACCTCAGTCTTGTTATTTGCTGGAATTTGCCAACCAAACTAGTGAGTTCAACTGATAGATTCATGGCGTGAAACATTATGCTTCCAAACTAGTGAATATTATGCACTGAAGATTTTGTAATATGATGCACTGAACATTTTTGGAAAAACTATAAATATATGTGTTGAACGATTCTCGAATATGCATTGAACATTTGTCTTATGTGATAAACATTGTTGAAAACAAATATGCATATATGCATTGATTTTTTTAAATACACAGTGAACATTTTGGTAATATATGTTGAACTATTTTCGAATAAACATTGAACATTCATGAACGTTTGTGATAAACATTTTTTTAATGGACGTTTTCAAATCCATGAACATTTTGTTCAAAATTTGTAAAAAAAAAAATCTTTTGAAATTCTGGTTCACAAGGTTCTTTTTTTTGTTTGCTATTTCCTAGTAAAATGGCCACCGGTTTTTATACAGTTTAAAAAACTCGAGCTTTTAAAAAATTAGAAATTTATGCGATAAAAAAATATGCAAATTTGAAAAAAGGTTCGTCAATTTCAAAAGAAATCATGATTTTTCTAAAAGGAAACTAAATAATAAAATAGAAAGAAAAGAAGAAAAAGGGAGGAAGATAGCACAATGTACGTAGTGTCCCTGGTGGTTAGTAGCGTTGTTCCAACAACACCAGCACGGGTCTCGATTTCGAGCCACAGCGTGCGCTTCTCTTTGTTTTTTATTGAAAAACCAAAAGCGGGCCGGTCCAGCAGGGTGTAGTGCCCTTTACATATTTTTATTTCTAAAAAAAACTAAAGCGGGCCGGCCCAGCGGGGAGCAGGGGTGTGCGCACCAGCGCCCTCAGCGGAATCTCACCAATCCCGGTCATCTTTGCCTAAAAAAGCCAATCCCGGTCATCCAAACGACTTGAAGATTCGATTTAGACCGGGATTGCATATTTTAGGGTGCAATCAACCGGGATTTCGACTTCAGGGTTTGTTTCGCCGAACGTCTATAAGTTTAAGGTTTAAAATTAACTTTTTCCAATGGATTTCGAGGCCGCATCGACGAAATTTGCCCGACGACGTGAGCTGGCCCGGTGGTGCGGGAAGTCAAACCGCACCAGGAAATCCTCCGGATGGTGCGGCACAACCCGGAAGACCTCCAAAGGCACACCAAACTTTATGTGGATGGCTTCAACGATGGTGTATGCGTTGACTCGACGCCGATTCCCGCCAAGCCAGATGAGCGCAGCAAGGGAGGCCAGGCCGGCTGCCTGGGCATCCATGGTCGGAGTGGAGAAAGTGACACTGAAGCCCTCTACCGAGCTCGAGGTCGCATCTCCCAAGCGGCGCGGAGGCATGGCCGAGGATTGAGCTTGGCGAGGTAGCGCGAGCTGATGGCGAGAGGGCGCCAAGGATGATGATGAGGGCCTACAATTTCTGGGGTGGAGGTTGCAACCGATGGGGCGGTGGCCTTGTCTATCACAGATATTGCAAACATTGGTGTCGCGGCACTCAAAGATATGCCCCTCTTCTTGCAATGGTAGCACCGTATTTTGCTTGGCTTAATTGGTCTGCACCAATCTATTGAATGTGAGCTTGATCGGAAGCTACCCCCATTGCTGCTTGCCGAGACATGCGCACCACACAGTGTTGCCTCTGGCTAGGCTCGTCTTGATATCGCCACCAGTGCGCAAGGCGCACCAGCTGCCAGGGGTGTTGATGAGCGCTTGCAGCGCCACCTAAATAGGAGTTGGGGGAGCAACTAGACACAACCAAGGATGGATCTTCGCCTTGAATGCAGCGGGAGGGAGGATTTGCAGCAGGAGCAGCAGGGGCTTCATTAATGGTGGCTGCTCCTTTTGCCCTCTTGGCGGCAGAGCTTGGTAGGCAATCATCAAAGCGCACCTGCTTGGAACCGGGCGCGTCGCGGGGCGTCGCACACGAGACGTCGTCCACCGCAAGATCCGGGGACGCAGGGACCATTGAAGAGCCTGACCTCATGGATCTCGGCGGCGACCAATGCGGGTCCCATATCCGCGGCCTAGGAGGCGGAGGCGGCAGCGTGGGGTCACCAGGAGGGTGCACGGCGTGGGCGAGTCAGCCATGGGGGAGGGGCAAGGGACGGGAGGGGTTTTGGTGGCTGTGGCGGCCGAAGAGAGAGGCCACAGGTGGGTGACCGCGGTCGTCAGAGCAGAGACGCGCAGGAGGCTCATGGACACGATTTGTTTTTGTGCACCGGAGATGCGGAATTGAAGATCTCAACACTCATTGTGACTCACACAAAGTACTCCCTCGTCTTAAATAAGTCTCTCAACTTTGTACTAACTTTCGAAACTATTTTTTTAGAAAAAAAGGATGACTCCTGGCCTCTGCATCTAGTAGATGCATGCAACCACTTTATTAATTATTCACAAGTACTTTACAAAGTAATACATCATATCTGAAAGCGCCATCTTGGCAATATCTGTCGCTATTCCTATCCATTGATGAAGGGGTGTAGAAAGTGTGAGCCAAATACCCACACTTTTCATCTAGCACATCTAAAGCAGGAGACCCCAACCAAGCCACATATCCGTTCTGGGGCACAAAATGGTCCGACACACTCTCATAGGTCGTCGCCGCCGCCTTCCGTCAATTCATCTTCAAAACTAGTACTGATGCATCGACCTTGTCGGCCTGCCATCGATGTCCCCACGGTTCCAGACAACGCCTCCTCCCTACGCGCGTTCATCATCACGCATCCGTCGCCGAGACTTTGCTGCGCCTCGCCGTCGAGACTCCACAACGTCCATGCGTCACAGTGAACGCCGCTCCACCGCAAATGCCGCCCACTGGTCCCTCAAGCCTATGCACACCTCCAAGAATGACGCCCTCGAGAGGGGTACGACACCTGAGTGCCGCCGTCATCTGATCGACTGATCTAGGCTTTCCCCCGGAGGTAGCGGATAGGGGTCTAGAGCTTCTCCACGACGACACCTTTAAGAAGGGGACGACACAGAGAAACGCCGCCATCGCCTACCTTGGCAACATGCCAAGAGTATGGTTTTCACCCGAATCCGCTCGAGGACCCTGCATCCAGCATCGTGTGCATGGGACCGCCACCGATCACCGCCGCCTCGCATGGAACATGCAGCACCACCCGGATCAGATCTGACCAGAGACCAGGCCGACCATGTCGTCGCCGCTGCGGTCACGCAGCCGGCATACAATGGGCCACCCCCACCGCGTTTCCCCAATGAGGACGTCACCACCGCCACGCCGCCGGTCCCCGCGCCCGCCCGACGCCGCTGCCTGGCAAGACCGCCCTGCACCGTCCCTTCCGAGGCGCGAAGAACAAGGCTCTGCCGCCGGCCACCGCGAGGGGCTTTGCCCCGGCGGTCCGGCCGATGGCGAGGGTGGGGGAAGGTGGTTTGGAGGCGAGGGGAAGGAGATGGGCACTGCCGCCGGAGTCGCCCGCAGGGGTGAGGACGCGGGGGCTCATCGGGGTTGCAACTATCAACTTTTTTTGCGAGGGTAAAGGGAGTTTTATTGCAAATTCATAGAGTTACAATCAAGAGGCCACACATCCTCAATACAAGGAGGAACTGAGCGTAGCCAGACAGCTGTGGCTCACTCTGTACGGCTATAGTTTGCCAGACGATCGACAACTCTATTTAGAGAATGACTAAGTTTCTGAGGAACAAACTCCCTACTACCAGCTAAGTACTTGATCTCCAATACTAAGTGGCCATAAGCTGAACGCTGGAGAGCATCCGTAGATAGACATGACAACGCTTTAAAAGAATCTGATTGTAGTATCACCGGAGCATCAGAATGTTCAATAGCCAGCGCCATACCTTGCATTATCGCATGTAGTTCCGCCTCCAGAGAATCTTTGCAGTGAAAGACATATCGGTATGCAGCAAAAAGAATCACCCCTTCATAGTTTCTTAGGACCATCCCGACCGCCGCGGTGCCGTCCTCCGGATGGAATGAACCATCGACGGACAGGGCCACGGAACCTTGCGGTGGTGCCGGCCACGGCATGGCGACCGCTGAAGCTTTTTGGCGCGGCGACAACACGGCCACGGAGGGCATTTTGCCTTTAACAATCTCCTCCATAGTGAACTTGCCCGCTAGGTTAATAGATTTATAGTAACTATCCAAGAACTCGACCGAGGCAAGCACCGAAGGAGCTTCCTTTCCATGGTATATGTCATTACGGATCTACCATATCCTCCAAATCAGCATAATCACCACATCTGCAACCACCTCAGAGCAGGAGCTGAGAAGGAACATGAGCCATTCCTTCCCATTATCAATGAGAACCTCATCATTAGGTAGCAGCCATCTTCTGCGCATATTAATCCACAAGGTCCTTGCCTGCGTGCATGCAATCAGAGCATGAAAAGTAGTCTCCTCCTTGAAGGAAATATGCCCTAGAGGCAATAATAAAGTTGTTATTTATATTTCCTTATATCATCATAAATGTTTATATTCATGCTAGAATTGTATTAACCGGAAACTTAGTACATGTGTGAATACATAGACAAACATAATGTCACTAGTATGCATCTACTTAACTAGCTCGTTGAATCAAAGATGGTTGTGTTTCCTAACCATAGACATGAGTTGTCATTTGATTAACAAGATCACATCATTAGGAGAATGATGTGATTGACTTGACCCATTATGTTAGCTTAGCACTTGATCATTTAGTATGTTGCTATTGCTTTCTTCATGACTTATACATGTTCCTATGACTATGAGATTATGCAACTCCCGTTTACCGGAGGAACATTTTGTGTGCTACCAAACGTCACAACGTAAATGGGTGATTATAAAGGTGCTCTACAGGTGTCTCTGAAGGTACTTGTTGAGTTGACGTATTTCGAGATTAGGATTTGTCACTCCGATTGTCGGAGAGGTATCTCTGGGCCCTCTCGGTAATGCACATCACTATAAGACTTGCAAGCAATGTGACTAATGAGTTAGTTGCGGGATGATGCATTACATAACGAGTAAAGAGACTTGCCGGTAACGAGATTGAACTAGGTATTGAGATACCGACGATCGAATCTCGGACAAGTAACATACCGATGACAAAGGGAACAACGTATGTTGTTATGCCGTTTGACCGATACAGATCTTCGTAGAATATGTGGGAACCAATATGAGCATCCAGGTTCCACTATTAGTTATTGACCGGAGATGTGTCTCGGTCATGTCTACAAAGTTCTCGAACCCGTAGGGTCCGCACGCTTACGAGTTATGTGTTTTGATGTACCGAAGGTAGTTCAGAGTCCCGGATGAGATCGGGGACATGACGAGGAGTCTCGAAATGGTCGAGACGTAAAGATCGATATATTGAACGACTATATTCGGACATCGGAAAGGTTCCGAGTGATTCGGGTATTTATCGGAGTACTGGAGAGTTACGGGAATTCGCCGACGAGTATATGGGTCTTATTGGGCTTTAGGGGAAAGAGATAGGGGAGGCTGCGCGCCCCCCCAAGGCCTAGTCCGAATTGGACTAGGGGGAGGGGCTGCGCCCCCTCCTTCCTTCTCTTCTCTTTTCCCTTTCCTTATCTCCTACTCCTACTACATGGAAGGAGGGGAATCCTACTCCCGGTGGCAGTGGGACTCCCCAGGGCGCGCCATAGTTGAGGGCCGGCCCTCCCCCTCCTCCATTCCTTTATATACGGGGAGGGGGGCACCTCATGGACACACAAGTTGATCATTGATCTCTCTTAGCCGTGTGCGGTGCCCCCCTCCATCATAATCCACCTCGGTAATATCGTAGCGGTGCTTAGGCGAGCCCTGCGTCGGTAGCATCATCAACACCGTCATCACGCCTCGTGTTGACGGAACTCTCCCGCGAAGCTCTGCTGGATAGTGAGTTCGTGGGACATTGCCGAGTTGAACATGTGCAGAACTCGGAGGTGCCGTGCGTTCGGTACTTGGATCGGTTGGATCGTGAAGATGTACGATTACATCAACCGCGTTGTCATAACGCTTCCGCTTATGGTCTACGAGGGTACGTGGACGACACTCTCCCCTCTCGTTGCTATGCATCATCATGATCTTGCATGTGCGTAGGATTTTTTTTGGAATACTACGTTCCCCAACACTCCTCTACCCCATAGAGAGGGCAGAGGGAACGTGTAGCCAAGTGCTTGTGATTTTTGCACTGTTGAGTTGCCAAAGTGCCGGTGGCCACTCTCCAAGCATTGATTTTCATCTTCGGAGGCACATTGGCCGACCAAATACGGTTCCACACTGAATGGTTACCCTCCGGGTTCGAGCTAGATGATCCATTAGCAAAAGCGATGTTGTGATCGCATGTGGCCAACTTGTATGCACTCCTTACCGTGAAAGCGCCACACTTCTCCGGGAACCAAGAGACGAAGTCATCGCGGTTGCGGGGAGATGTTCTGATTTTTAGTATGTAATCCACATCCACTGGCCAAAAGAATTCCCGTAGGTGCTCCACACGCCAAGCACCATTGTCATCGATAAAATCCGCCACCCGGTTCAGACGACAGTTACCCTTGCGTGTAATAGGGCGAAACGTCGATGGACGAGGGATCCAAGGGTCTCTCCACATACGAATATCAGCTTCGTTGCCAACCCTCCAAATAACACCTCTCTTTAGCAGGTCGAGACCGTGTAAAATACCCTTCCAGACTGAAGAACCATTGCCTGAGAAAGCCGTATCAAACAGCTGTCCCGAAGGGTAGTATCTGGCCTTCATAAGCCGTGCACAGAGGTTGTCCGGTGTGTCTATCTAGCGCTAAGCTTGTTTGGCCAACAATGCTTGGTTAAAAGCCCTCATGTCCTTAAACCCCATGCCACCCATAGATTTAGGTAGCCTCAATCTGTCCCAACTCATCCATGCCATCTTCTTCTTCCCGTTTTCAACTCCCCACCAATATTGACGGATCATACGAGTCAACTCGTCGCAAACCGAAGCAGGGAGTTTATAGACACTCATGACATAAGTAGGCAGGGCATGTGCCATAGCCTTGATCAAAATCTCCTTATTTCCAGATGAAACATATTGCTAACTCCAATCAATTATTTTCTTGCATAATCGTTCCTGGATGGTTTCAAAATTTCCTTTGTGTATTCTTCCTTCCGGGACCGGAAGGCCCAAGTACTTCGGTTCAAAAACTTCTTGTGTAATCTCCAGAACAGATTTAACCTCTTGCACCACACTTGGCAAGCAATTATCTGAGGAAAGGATGGAGCACTTCGATGGGTTGATTAATTGTCCAGTCGCCGCTGTATACGTGTTCAACACACCTTTAACCAAACGAGCTTGCTGTTCTGATGCGTGAAAAAACAGCAGGGAGTCATCCGCAAACAAAAGATGTGATATAACCGGTGATGGGGTCATGTACCTAGGGTAGGGTCATGGACCTGATCTAAGTACCTTGCCCAAGGACACCCTTAGAAGAGGTCACCTTCCAGTCGACCAACGGGGGACTCACTCGACTGACTTGAAGGACTCGACCACGAAGACTCACTCGACCACCAGAAGGTCAAGAGGCACTCTGCACTGCAACGGCCTGTAATTAAGTAGACTTTATGATAGTAAAGACACTTTATGTGGGGCGTTACCAGTAACGCCCCAGACTTAACTCACCTTAAACCCTCTCCTGCGTGGGCTGGCTGGGGTCCTGGCGCACTCTATATAAGCCACCCCCCCTCCACAGGTAGAGGGGTTCGGCACCTTGTAACTCATATACACATAATCCACTCGACCACCTCCGGGCTCCGAGACGTAGGGCTTTTACTTCTTCCGAGAAGGGCCTGAACTCGTACATCCCTTGTGTTTACAACCTCTCCATAGCTAGGACCTTGCCTCTTCATACCTACCCCCCACTCTACTGTCAGGCTTAGAACCACGACAGTTGGCGCCCACCGTGGGGCAGGTGTTTTAGCGATTTTGTGGGGAAGTTGCGATTCTTCCGAGTACTTTCATCATGGTGGCTGCTGGAGTTTTGGTCGAGGGTCGAGAGATCCGTCTCGGCGCTCTCACCTTCATCGCCGACGACTCCGCCTGGCTCCAGGAGGCTCCACTCGACGTTGATGCGCTCCCCGTCCGCGGTGCGACGCATTTTCGCGCATGTGTCCGCGGCGTTCTGCTGCGGCAACCGTCGACCCCGTATCGGTCGACTCCTCCATCGTCCACCCTCCCGGTCTCCCGCCAGCGCAAGCGCTCGGGCCGGTCGAGGCTTCAGCGGTGGGTGAGGCACGCGGTGGCTCGCCAGACGGCCACCACTCATGTTGCGGCAATCGAGCCCGACGAATCTCTCTACGGCCTGTTCGATCTGTCGACTGGCTCCGTGGAGACTGCATCCGAGTGCGATAGCAGTGATCCAGCGGCTGAAATCCTGATGGTCGACGGGCCCCGCAGTCCCCCTGGCTTCGCCCGTGATGGTGGGGCAGGCGACGGAGGCGACCCCGCACGAGACCACGAAGAGTACCAGCCCGAGCCACTCGACTCTCTGCAAAGAGAGGAACTTCGCCGCAGGAACGTGGATGCCCTGCGTACACCCATCGCAGAAGAAACCCCCGAGGCTCGCGCCTTGGAGGAGGCACGTTTGGCCAACTTGGCCGAACGCACTCGACTGGAGAATCTTCAGCGAGCACTCGACGAGCGCGCGCGGTAACGAGTTCCCAACAACAGTCGACGTCAACTCTTCCCGCCGACTCAGGTATATCGAACCCCAATCCAGAATTTAGCAGCTGCGACCCGTATAGCAGAGTCTATCCAGCCTTCTCAGTCGGAAGCTGGCAGAGGCTTGATGCAGATCAGGGATCTGCTCCGGGCAGCAGGAGACCAGAATTCGGCCGTGTCGCAGTCGCGCAACAGAATTCACAGTCGATCCGTCGCTGTGAATACGGTTCAGTCGGCTCACAGTCCCAGATCGCCTCCGCGGCGTGAAGGGCGCGAGAATCGGCGAGACCAATATGGTGACCGACTCGACCGAGATGATAGGCGTCGAGTGCCCAATTCCCCTCCGAGGGGTGGGTCTTACGCTCCTCGGCAGCAAGATGACAGACGTCAGTTCAGTACGGGGCGAAGAGTTCCAGTCGACCCTAGAGAACCAGGCTTCGACGCGCGATCCATTATCATGCAAGGTTTAGTCGACGGAACAGAGCCCATCGAGGCGGACTCAACAGAGATGCGCCCACAAGCAGTCGAGTGCATGTTTCTGGTCCTGAATGTTTCAGCAGAGCTATCAGAGCCGCAGTTATCCCCCCCCCCCAATTTCAGGTTGGCAACAGGAGTCAGCAAGTTCACTGGTGAGTCTAAGCCTGAAACTTGGCTTGAGGACTACCGAGTGGCAGTTCAGATTGGTGGTGGGAACGATGAGGTGGCCATGAAGCATTTGCCCCTCATGCTGGAAGGTTCTGCCAGGGCATGGTTGACTCAATTACCTCCTAGCAGCATTTACACTTGGGAAGATTTGTCCCGAGTGTTCATCAGAACGTTTGAAGGAACTTGCAAGCGACCAGCTGGACTGACAGAGTTGCAAGTCTGCGTGCAGAAGACCAATGAGACTCTCAGAGAGTATATTCAGAGATGGATCACTTTGCACCATACTATGGAGAATGTGTCTGATCATCAGGCAGTCTGCGCCTTTAAGGATGGCGTCAAGAACAGAGAATTGAGTTTGAAGTTTGGTCGAACCGGTGACATGACCTTGAGTCGGATGATGGAGATTGCTACCAAGTACGCCAACGGCGAAGAAGAAGACCGACTCCGAAGCGGCAAGCACAAGCCGAGTCAGTCGGAAAAAGGAAACACCAGTCGGAAACAGAAGCGGAAGGCTGAACCAGCAGCTCCTGGAGAGGCTCTGGCCGTGACTCAGGGAAAGTTTAAAGGGAAACCAAAAGGATCCTGGAACCCTAAGAAGGTGAAGGATAAAGAAGGGAATGACGTGATGGATATGTCGTGTCACATCCACACGAAGAAAGACGAAGAGGGGAATATCATCTACCCGAAGCATACCACTCGCCAATGTCGACTCCTGATCCAGCAGTTTCAGGGAAAACAGTCTAAGGACAAGGAGAAGGAGTCGGGCAAGGCCGAAGACAAGGAGGACAGTGAGGAAGGATATCCGCATATCAACTCCACTCTGATGATCTTTGCAGATGTGGAAAGCAAGAGTCGATTGAAAGTCATTAACCGAGAAGTGAACATGGTTGCCCCAGCAAAAGCAAATTATCTGAAATGGTCCCAAATACCTATCACATTCGACCAATCTGATCACCCGACTCATATTGCCACCCCTGGGAGGCAAGCTTTGGTGGTCGATCCAGTTGTCGAAGGCACTTGACTGACAAAGGTGCTGATGGACGATGGAAGCGGGCTGAATTTGTTGTATGCAGACACACTGAAAGGAATGGGCATTCCGATGTCCCGACTGAGCACCAGTAACATGAGCTTTCATGGAGTTATACCAGGGAAGAAAGCCGAGTCACTCAGCCAAATAGCTCTGGACGTGGTGTTTGGTGATTCGAAACATTTTCGCAAAGAAAAGTTGACGTTTGAGGTCGTGGATTTTCAGAGTGCATATCATGCCATTTTGGGGAGACCAGCTTACGCACGGTTCATGGCTCGACCATGTTATGTGTACCTCAAATTGAAGATGCCCGGCCCCAAAGGAGTGATCACTGTCACCGGTGATCGGAAAAAGACAGAAGAGTGCTTTCAGAAGGGCTCAAAGATTGCCGATTCCCAGGTGACAGCGGTCGAGTTCGAAGAATACAAGCAAAACGCAGATCCGAGTGACTTGCTACGATCCAAGAAACCAGCCACAGAGTCTGCATTTCAGTCGTCCGGTGAGACGAAGCCTGTTCACATTCACCCGACCGACCCCGATGCAGCTCCGACCCGCATCTCCACAACACTCGACCCAAAATAGGAAGAAGCGCTCATCCAGTTCCTCCGTGAGAACTGGGACATTTTTGCATGGAAGCCCGCTGACATGCCAGGTGTTCCCAGGGGACTGGCTGAGCATCGTCTAAGAGTCGACTCATCTGCAAAACCAGTCAAAGAGCATCTTCGGCGGTCCGCCGTCCAGAAGAGAAAAGCCATTGGTGAGGAAGTGGCTCGACTGTTGGCAGCAGGATTTATCCGAGAGATATACCACTCCGAGTGGCTCGCTAATGTCGTCATGGTTCCTAAGAAGGACAAATCACTCCGAATGTGCATTGATTTCAAGCACATCAACCGGGCCTGCCCGAAAGATCATTTTCCTCTCCCTCGCATAGATCAAATTGTTGACTCGACCGCGGGATGCGAGAGACTATCTTTTCTAGACGCCTACTCCGGGTACCACCAGATCCGTCTGTACAGACCCGACGAGATAAAAACAGCTTTCATCACTCCATTCGGGTGCTTCTGCTATATCACCATGCCATTCGGCCTCAAGAATGCCGGAGCCACATTTATGCGAATGATTCAGAAGTGTCTACTCACTCAAATCAGTTGGAATGTGGAAGCATATATGGATGATATCGTTGTGAAGTCATGAAAAGGTTCCGACCTGCTCGCTGATCTCGCCGAAACATTTGCCAACCTCAGAAGGTATGATATCAAGCTCAATCCATCAAAGTGCATATTTGGAGTTCCTGGTGGCAAGTTACTCGGTTTTCTCGTTTCCGAACGAGGAATCGACGCTAATCCAGAGAATATCGGCACTATTCTCCGAATGAAACGCCCTGTGCGAGTGCACGATGTCCAGAAGCTTACTGGATGCTTGGCCGCATTAAGTCGATTCATCTCACGACTCGGTGAAAAGGCATTGCCTCTTTACCGACTGATGAAGAAGGCAGACAAGTTCGAGTGGACTCCAGAAGCTGATGCAGCGTTTGCCGAGCTAAAAGCTCTGCTCTCCACCCAGCCGGTGCTTGTTGCTCCAATCAGCAAAGAGCCTCTGTTGCTCTATATCGCAGCCACAGGACAAGTCGTCAGTACTGTGCTTACGGTCGAGCGGGAAGAAGAAGGAAAAGCTCTCAAAGTTCAGCGCCCAGTGTATTATTTGTCTGAAGTCTTGACTCCATCCAAGCAGAGATATCCTCATTATCAGAAGCTTGTGTATGGAATATACATGACCACAAAGAAGGTTGCTCATTATTTCTCTGATCATTCCATCACAGTCGTCAGCGACGCTCCACTATCAGAGATTTTGCACAACAGAGATGCAACTGGTCGAGTGGCCAAATGGGCGATTGAACTTCTTCCCCTTGATATCAAGTTTGAGGCAAAGAAAGCCATTAAGTCCCAGGCAATAGCAGATTTCCTCGCCGAGTGGATTGAACAGCAGCAGCCGACTGAAGTTCACTCGGAGCATTGGACCATGTTCTTTGATGGCTCTAAGATGTTGAATGGTTCCGGTGCTGGGGTTGTCCTGGTTTCCCCCAGAGGAGATAAGCTCAGATATGTGCTCCAGATTCACTTTGATTCCTCCAACAATGAGGCTGAATATGAGGCCCTCTTATATGGGTTGCGCATGGCCATTTCACTCGGCGTCCGTCGCCTGATGGTCTATGGCGACTCGGATTTAGTGGTCAATCAAGTGATGAAGGAGTGGGACGTGAGAAGCCCAGCCATGACTGGATACTGCAGTGCAGTGAGGAAGCTGGAAAAGAAGTTCGAGGGGTTGGAGCTCCATCATATACCCCGACTGAAAAATCAAGCAGCTGATGATCTAGCAAAGATAGGTTCCAAGAGAGAAGCCATTCTGAGCGGTGTGTTCTTGGAGCATATACACACTTTGTCGGTCAAAGAAGATCCTTTCACCGAAGAAGCTCCACAGCCCAAGAGTGCCTCAGATCCGACTGAGGTTGAAGTCCCAGCAGTGGTCGACTTGGTCATGGAGATCTTGGTAGTCATTCCCGATTGGACGGTTCCATATATCGCGTATATCCTGAGAAAAGAGCTTCCGGAGGATGAGGAAGAGGCTCGACAGATCGTCCGTCGATCTAAGGCCTTTACCGTAATCAAAGGACAATTATACAGAGAAAGCGCGACTGGAGTTGGTCAGAAGTGCATAACACCAGAAGAAGGTCGACTCATCCTCAATGATATCCACTCGGGGACCTGTGGTCATCATGCGTCCTCTCGGACCATCGTGGCCAAAGCATACCGAGCCGGATTTTACTGGCCAAAGGCGAATGAGATGGCAAAGGAGATAGTGGATAAGTGCGAGGGATGTCAGTTCTACTCGAATATGTCGCACAAGCCTGCATCGGCTCTGAAGACCATCCCACTCGTCTGGCCTTTCGCGGTATGGGGATTGGACATGGTCGGTCCTTTGAGAACAGGGCGAAGCGGCTTCACGCATGTACTAGTGGCAGTCGACAAGTTCACCAAGTGGATCGAGGCTAAACCAATCAAGAACCTTGACACCGGTACTGCTGTTAGCTTCATCAGGGAACTAATATTCAGATATGGAGTCCCGCACATCATCATTACGGATAATGGGTCGAACTTTGACTCGGAGGAATTCAGAGATTTCTGTAACTCTCAAGGCACACGGGTCAACTACGCTTCAATCGCCCATCCGCAGTCGAATGGACAAGCAGAGCGAGCTAATGGCCTGATTCTCAAGGGATTGAAACCCCGACTGATGCGTGATCTCAAGCATGCAGCTGGAGCTTGGGTCGACGAACTTCCCTTGGTGCTTTGGGGACTGCGGACCACACCTAATCGGTCGACCGGAAGAACTCCATTCTTCTTGGTCTACGGAGCTGAAGCAGTCTTGCCGAATGATCTTCTCCACAATGCTCCTCGAGTTGAAGTCTACAACGAAGCAGAAGCTGAACAAGCGCGGCAGGACGCAGTCGACCTTTTAGAGGAAGAAAGGGAGATGGCTCTGATCCGGTCGACCATCTACCAACAAGATTTGCGTTGTTTCCACGCCAGAAATGTGAGAGGTCAAGCCTTCCAGGAAGGAGATTTGGTTCTCCGAGTGGATCAGCACAAACCACACAAGCTTGCTCCTTCTTGGGAAGGTCCCTTCATCATCACCAAGGTTCTCCACAACGGGGCGTACCGTCTTTACAACGTCGAGCATAATATCGACGAGCCCCGAGCTTGGAACGCGGAACTACTCCGCCCATTTTACACTTAAGGTTCATCACTCGGATGAGTTGCAATAAAGTACTTCTGTAGTTCATGGACCTCAAAATAATAGTGTCATAGTTCCTCCATAATTTTTGTCACTTTTTATTTTTGTCCAATAAAATTCCCCCTCAGTGGGTGACTTAGCCGCGAATCCGTTTCGCCTAAGTTTGTAAAAATCCTACCGAGTGGTGAGCCAGACTCCCACTCGGAGGCTTAGCTGCGAATCCGTTTCGCCTAAGTTATCGAAATCCTACTGAGTGGTAAGCCAGACTTCCACTCGGGGGCTTAGCTGCAGCCCTGTGCTCGCCTAAGTTTGTAAAAAATCCTACCGAGTGGTAAGCCAGACTTCCACTCGGGGGCTTAGCTGCAGCCCTGTGCTCGCCTAAGTTTGTAAAAAATCCTACCGAGTGAAGAGCAAACCTCTCACTCGGGGGCTTAGCTGCAGCCCAGTGCTCGCCTAAGTTATAAAAATCCTACCGAGTGGTAAGCCAGACTTCCACTCGGAGGCTTAGCTGCAGTCCAAGTACTCGCCTAAGTTATAAAAATCCTACCGAGTGGTAAGCCAGACTTCCACTCGGAGGCTT
>NC_057798.1:486310631-486334794 GCF_018294505.1 Triticum aestivum
CATAAAGGACCTGAAGTCGTGTTTCTTGGTGTTGGCCACCCGGAGGGCCGCCAGCTTCTCTTCTCGCGCATCTTTGCAGTGGACTCGGGCCAGACACAGAGCAACATCTGCACCGCACCGAGCCGAGGACTTCTTCCATTCCTGCACTCGACCAGGGATCGTGTTCAAGCGAGCCATCAGCGACTCAAGGTCATTCTGAAGTGTCTCCCCGGGCCAGAGCGTCGAGTCGATGCGAGATGTGGCGACCTTCAGCCTTGCGAGATAGTCCACGACAGCTGCAACACGGGACTCCAGTCGGAAAACATCCATGGCAACTTCGTCGTTCACCGGAGAATTGACGAGGTCGAGGTTTGGCTCCAGCCGGCTAGTTTCTTCTTCAAAGTTTTGGCAAAATTCTGCAAGGACGATCACTGAGTCAAGGGAATGGTCGAATGGAAAAACCACGATTGGAAATGATTGCCGAGCATAGAGGTTTACCTTCAAGCATAAGAAACAGCTTCTTGGCAAGACCACTCAGGAAGGCCTCCAGATCATTTTTCTTCCCAGTCAACTTACTGACTTGGTCGGTCAGGGCAGCTTTATCAGTTTTCAGTCGACTGACCTCCTTGTTGACTGAAGCTAACTTCTCGTCAGCAAGCTTGATCTTCTCAGCTAGTTCAAGGTCTTTCTTCTGTTGGGCCTCCCTTACCTTACCTGCAAGTTACAGCAAGATCAGATTTTGAAACAAACAAGGGGAAAAGCAGTCGTCAGGGTCTCACCAAACATACCTTCGGTCTCCTCCTTTGCCTTCATCAGCTTCTCCTGAACCAGCTTCAAGTTCAGCTCGAGTTGAGTGTGCTTGTTTTCCAGCTCAGAGTAGCGAGCCACAAGATCACAGGAGTTCTGCGAAGAACCAATCGACTAAATGTCAAATATAATTCACTTCCGAGTGAAAAAGGAAAAAATCACACGTTTCTAAGACTACAGCCGAATACAAGCATTCAACCGTAGTCTCGGGGACTACACCCAGTGAGTGCACTCAGCATGCCCCCACTAATCCTATCTAAGATAGAGTCGACCAGTCGACCTCAAAAAAAAAGAGAGAGATGTATTCTTTAAGACTGTAATCGACTGCAAGCAGTCGACCACAGTCTCGGGGACTACACCCAGTGGGTGCACTCAGCGTGCCCCCACCGGTTTGCGAAATCCATTCGACATAGTCGAATGACGCAAAGAATGAAATTATAAAGCCTAAGGCCGACTGCCAGCAGTCGACCTTAGCCTTGGGGACTACACCCAGCGGGTGCACTCAGCGTGCCCCCACTAATCCTATTGAAGACAGAGTCGACCAGTCGACCAGTTTGCGAAATCCAGTCGACATAGTCGAACGACGCAAAGACTGAAATTATAAAGCCTAAGGCCGACTGCCAGCAGTCGACCTTAGCCTTGGGGACTACACCCAGCGGGTGCACTCAGCGTGCCCCCGCTAACACGGAGTTTAAATCGACACACCCAGTGGGTGACTACTATAAATTCTGGAAAGGAAAAGTTTTTGGTAGCATATCCTAACAGAACAAATGGTGGTCGACTGACCTGAACATTGCTTTGGAGGGCAGAACTGGCGTCGTAAGCTGCCTGGCTCGCATCCCGGATGGTCTTCAACTGCTCCATCATGATTCCTGTCTGGCGTATCGCCTCCTTCGCCGCGCTAGCTTGGTCCTCTGGGACGTGGTGTGTCGTGAAGAGGGAGGGCTGCGGGGCACTCGTCAGTGGATCTGCGAATGACACGGTGTGTCGAGTGGTGTTCTCCTCCGCCGCGACCAGAGTCTCAGGCGCCGTCACATCCTGGGTCACCCTGCTGGCAGACGCCTTCCTTCTCATTCTGTGCTTCAGTGGTTCCTCATCTTCATCATCATCAGGGAGAGTGATAACAACATTGGATGGAGCTACAGAAAAGAATCAGAGTTAGAGATCATGAGTCAGTCGACTAAAAATGGCGTTAAGTGTATAGTACCTGGTTTTGAGGTTGCTGCGTCCTCCATCTCATGGTCATCAGCCCGGGCTGAGGTCTCAGAAGTAGCAGCACTGCAACTCCAGAGAATCAATCGACTAACTCCAGCGCCAACCAGAGACAAAGTTCACACAAAATAAGAAGACTTAAGCAGCATGATTACCCTGATATGGTGGGGATGGACACCTTCATCTTCGGCAGGAGCTTGGTCGGCTTTGACGGAGCCGCCCTGGGCTGCTTCGGCGCCTTTTCAGTCGGCGCCGGGGAGGTGGTCCGAGGGCGCTTGGTCGACTGTGCAACGGTCGCAACCCCCTTGCCACGTTCAGTCGAAGGTCGTGGACAAGCTTCGACCGCCTTTCTGAGCGCGGTGGTACGACCTCCTCCTCCTCTTCTTCCTCGTCTTCAGCGTCATCTTCATCACCGTCATCGTCGTCATCGTCGTCATCATCCTCAGCAACGTCCGAGTCCCACTCCTCCTCCTCCTGGCTCTCGCCCCCACTCGCCTCACCCTCCTCAGTCGGAGCCTGTGCTCCATTGGGCATCGAGTACAGCTCGGTGAGGGCCTGATAGACATCAAGACAAGGATCAATCGACCAGTTGGCAGAATAAACAGAAATGAATATGACAAGAACACAGTGGAGAGGAGAGCAGGCATACCTTGTTTGGATCACTATTGTGGTCGAGTGGAGGAATCCTTCTGGCTCCGCGTGGGTTATCCTTGTTTCCGGTAACAGCGACCATCCATCTTTCCGGAGTGACATCGTCGACTGCTTCTGGATGGACTCGAGTCTCGTCTTCAGTCCCACAGTACAACCACATGCAGTGGCTCCGGAACTGAAGGGGCTGGATACGACGCCTAAGGAAAACCTCCAGGAGGTCCATGCCCGTCACTCCCTCCCGAACCAACTGTACCACGCGCTCCATCAACATCTTCACGTCTGCTTTCTCCTCCGGAATCAACTTCAGAGAGGAGGGCTTGTTCACTCGGTCCATGATAAACCGAGGGAGTCCACTCGACTGTCCCGGCGTCGACTGATCCTGGCAGTAGAACCAGGTCGACTGCCAGCCTCTGACTGACTCGGGAAAAGTCATGGCTGGGAAGGTGCTCTTATTCCTCACCTGGATCCCCAGGCCCCCACACATTTGGACGACTCGGGTTCTTTCGTCGCCTGGGCTCGCCTTCTTCACGATCTGAGAGCGACATGTGAATATATGCTTGAACAAGCCCCAGTGCGGTCGACAGCCCAGAAAACCCTCACACATGGACACGAACGCGGCAAGATAGGCGATAGAATTTGGGGTAAAGTGGTGGAGCTGCGCTCCAAAGAAGTTCAAGAAACCACGGAAGAAAATACTCGGCGGCAAAGAAAATCCACGATCAACATGGGTGGCCAAGAGCACGCACTCACCCTCTTCTGGCTGGGGCTGCCACTCCTTCCCCGGAAGCCTCGCAGCTCCATGGGGGATCAAGCCCTCGTTGTCCATGTCGAGGAGATCTTTCTCTGTGATGGTCGACTGGATCCAATCTCCTTGGTCCCAGCCCTTCGGCAGGCGGGATCTGGACGAAGACCCGCCGCGGCTGGTGGATCTCCCCTTCGCCTTCTCCGTCGCCGACGCCTTCTTCGCGCGTTCCAGCGCCGCCGTCTTCTCCTTGGCCATGGTTGCCGGTGAGACGCGCGAGGGGAAGTTGTGCGGAGGCGAGAGCGAGCGCGCTGGACGGAGACGAAGGGAGCAGGGAGAGAGAACGCTGAGGCACAGTACCAAAAAACCCTCGCCGGGCGCATTTATAAGGTCCCTTCCGAGTGGATGATAGGTAGGCCCGGTCGATCTAATCATATCCAGGAACAGTTATGCAGGCGGGATACGTGGCGAAGAAAGCGGCGCGGAGATCGAGGCGTCTATGTCCCGTCCCATCCGAACGCCGCGGTCCGCTCCGCTTCGCGCGCTTCCCCAAATTTCGCATCCCGCGGAATCCGCGAACGGCAGATCGGTCTGTCAGACGCGGGGTTTCCTGCGATCCGTCGCTCGGAGATCGTCGAAGCCCGAAAGATCACTCGACGAAAGAAGAGAATGGATCGAGTCGACTGAAGACAAGTTGCTCACTATCAACGAAGAGATTCTTTGGTCCAGAACAACGCACGACTAGTGTGCAAAGGTTAATCGGAAACAACATCAACTCCTTCCTCACTCGAAGCCTCAATCCATTCGGGGGCTAATGATGGGGTCATGTACCTAGGGTAGGGTCACGGACCTGATCTAAGTACCTTGCCCAAGGACACCCTTAGAAGAGGTCACCTTCCAGTCGACCAACGGGGGACTCACTCGACTGACTTGAAGGACTCGACCACGAAGACTCACTCGACCACCAGAAGGTCAAGAGGCACTCTGCACTGCAACGGCCTGTAATTAAGTAGACTTTATGATAGTAAAGACACTTTATGTGGGGCGTTACCAGTAACGCCCCAGACTTAACTCACCTTAAACCCTCTCCTGCGTGGGCTGGCTGGGGTCCTGGCGCACTCTATATAAGCCACCCCCCCTCCACAGGTAGAGGGGTTCGGCACCTTGTAACTCATATACACATAATCCATTCGACCGCCTCCGGGCTCCGAGACGTAGGGCTTTTACTTCTTCCGAGAAGGGCCTGAACTCGTACATCCCTTGTGTTTACAACCTCTCCATAGCTAGGACCTTGCCTCTCCATACCTACCCCCCACTCTACTGTCAGTCTTAGAACCACGACAACCGGAGAACTCCTGCATATCTTGACCCCTTGTAGTCCTTCTTCTCTCATTGACTTATTCAACAGAATAGAAAGAGCATCAGCCACAAAGAGGAAGAGGAAGGGGGATAACGGATCACCTTGGCGGAGTCCTCTCGAAGGGGAAAAGGGCTCCAACAATTTCCCATTGAATTTCACAGAGTACTTCACTAATTTAACGCAAGCCATCACGCTGGAGATCCATTGATCAGAGAATCCCCACTTACAGAGCGCCCTCTGCAGGAAGCTCCAATCCACACGGTCATAAGCCTTTGACAAATCCAGTTTATAAGCACATAACGATGGTGAATTGGCCTTGGGCCCTTGGTGGTCTGGATGTGGTGGATGCACCCAAACTCAATGATGGAGTTATCAGAGATGAGCCTCCCGGGGATGAAGGCACTCTGCTTTTCAAAAATAAGCTCAGTTAATAGAGGCCGAAGCCTATTTACCATGCACTTCGACACGATCTTATACACCACATTGCACAAACTAATGGACCGGAAATCCTTCAGCTCTATCGGATGTGGCACTTTAGGAATTAGCACAATGGCCGTGTCGTTAACCCCATCCGGCATGACACCAGTGGTAAAAAACTCCCGCACAACTGCCACTATCTCATCCTTGAGAACAGCCCAATTCCGTTGATAAAACATGGCCGGAAAACCATCACAACCCGGTGCTTTCAACGGACCGATTTGAAACAGCGTGTTGGATATCTCCTCCACCGTGTATTGTTCACACAAGGCCTCATTCATCTCCTCGGAGACCATAGGGACGATACTGTCCAGCACTTCGTTCGGATCCAAGGTCGTGTCTTTTGTAAAAACCGCCTTGAAGTATGAATTGGCCATCCGTTCCATCTCTGATGGAGCCACGCACCATGAGCCACCAGTCTTCATAAGTCTCTGGATAAAGTTTCGCCGAGCTCGCCAAACTGCCCGGCGGTGTAAGTATCTAGTATTGTGTTCCCCTTCTTTCAACCATGTGATATGAGACCGTTGAAGCCAAAGCATCTCTTCGCTATACAACAACTCATCTAGTTGATTCATCTTTGCCCAGATTTGTGTGCGGTCCGCCCCTGACAACTGGAGATCTGCTAGCTGACCACGCAGACTTTCTATCTCTTTCAAAATATTCCCAAAGGTAGCTTTGCTCCATTGCCTCAAATCTTTCATAACTTCTTTCAGTGAGAGGGCCACTGATCCCAAGTTGCCATTTGGGTGATGCTTCACCCATGCCTCAGAGTTGATCGTGGGGAGCTTGACGTCCCGCTCCCACATGAGTGGCGGGGAAGAGATCCCGTAGCGCCTCATCCGCACACGCCCTATCCAATCGCACCTGAACATTGCGATTCCCCTCCTGACCGTTATTGTATGTGTAGGGGAGGCCAGAAAACCCTAGGTCCTGCAGCTCACAGGTCACCAAGCAGTCTCTGAACACTTCCATCTGTGTCTTCGACCGTATCATCCTTGAGAGATGCTCGTGCTGCCAGAGAGCTTCATTGAAGTCACCACATACCATCCACGGTTCTTGCGAGATTGCCCTCAACCGACAGAGATGATCCCACATACGTTGGCAATTTTTCTGGCTGCGCATGCACCACCTAATTGCACACAACCGAGTTCCAGGGGCGAGACTGCGAGAGAAATCCTTGTCAGAATTACTTGGAAGGGAAACAAGCGCAGCTAGGCCACTCATGTGGTCGCAACCAAAAAAAAAAAAACCAAGGTCGTGTCTTTTGTAAAAACCGCCTTGAAGTATGAATTGGCCATCCGTTCCATCTCTGATGGAGCCACGCACCATGAGCCATCAGTCTTCATAAGTCTCTGGATAAAGTTTCGCCGAGCTCGCCAAACTGCCCGGCGGTGTAAGTATCTAGTATTGCGTTCCCCTTCTTCCAAGTAATTCTTGTCAAACAAGCGCAGCTAGGCCATTCATGTCGATCGTTGGAAATGGAAG
This sequence comes from Triticum aestivum, assembly GCF_018294505.1. Lineage (NCBI taxonomy): Eukaryota > Viridiplantae > Streptophyta > Magnoliopsida > Poales > Poaceae > Triticum > Triticum aestivum. The sequence continues at coordinate 486,317,345 of NC_057798.1, forward strand.
AACATGCATGGAGGACAAAGGCCAAACATCTACTATAATTCCTTCTAAATGGACCGGTCGACGCCGGTTGCTCACCAACTCAGGCACCATCAACCTGTATGTTGGCTACCTAGCACAGACATCCCTAACCTAGCTTTTGTTCACAAGTCAAATAATGCTAGCTAGGAGACTTTAGAAGCCCGTACGTAATAATCCCATATCAGTCCACTTTGTATCAGACTTTGCGGGGATCAGACTGTTCAATCTAATGTATATACTCTTGATTAATCAACAAAGTTGTACTGTATTGTTTACCACAAAAATACACAAACTTATACAATCATATAAGCAAAATTTGAAGGAATGTTCTAAAAGTGAGATCCACTGACCTAGCAGTAGTAGTCCTCAAAATCTTAACCATATGACCTAAAAGGCCACCCTGGGCACACGTACTCAAATCAGACTTCCTATCATTGTGGCGACAAGCGCCAAGGAGAAGCTTTGCAGTGAGGTGAAGTTGTCGCATCCAGTTAGGTACTAATTGTACCAGTCTCCCACACGGCTCGCTTCAGCTGACCGGCCACTAGCTTTTCCCATCTTCTCAGCTCTCCCAGCAGCTTCCTTTCCCTCTCTTGCTTAGGCTAAAACTTCAAGCCATCATCTGGATATGGTCATAGCTAGAGCAAAGCAAACCTAACTATAACTACCGATCATTGTTTTATGTCGTGAGAAGAATATAAAATCTAGCCTTTCTTCGATACAAGGATCATGAAGCACTAGCTTGCTCTTCTCGCACTTGCCGAAAGCCAAAAATATGGGGGCGCAGGTGCAGCTACGATTGCTTCTTTTGGTAGCCACGGCGGTGGTTGCCAGCTGCGCCACCGGCGGCCTCGCCGCGACGTCGTCACAGCTGGGCCGCCTGGAGGGCCTGCGCGTGGCCCTGACGCACGTCGACGCGCACGGCAACTACACAAAGCTGCAGCTGCTGCGGCGGGCGGCGAGGCGGAGCCGCCACCGCATGTCCAGGCTCGTCGCGCGGACCACCGGCGTGCCGATGATGTCGAGCAAGGCCGTCGCGCCGGCCCTGCAGGTGCCGGTGCACGCTGGGAACGGCGAGTTCCTGATGGACATGTCCATCGGCACGCCTGCGGTGGCGTACGCGGCCATCATCGACACCGGCAGCGACCTCGTGTGGACGCAGTGCAAGCCCTGCGTGGAGTGCTTCAACCAGAGCACGCCCGTGTTCGACCCCTCGTCGTCCTCCACCTACGCCGTGCTGCCGTGCTCCAGCTCCTTCTGCAGCGATCTGCCCAGCTCTAAGTGCACCTCGGCCAAGTGCGGCTACACATACACCTACGGCGACTCCTCGTCGACGCAGGGCGTCCTGGCTTCCGAGACCTTCACTCTGGCCAAGACCAAGCTCCCCGAGGTCGCCTTCGGATGCGGCGACACGAACGAGGGCGACGGGTTTACGCAGGGCGCGGGGCTCGTGGGGCTCGGCCGGGGCCCCCTCTCGCTGGTCTCGCAGCTCGATCTCAAGAAGTTCTCCTACTGCCTCACCTCCCTCGACGACACGAGCAAGAGCCCTCTCCTCCTCGGCTCCCTCGCCACCATCTCGGAGAGCGCGGCGGCCGCGTCGTCGGTGCAGACCACCCCTCTCATCAAGAACCCGAGCCAGCCGTCCTTCTACTACGTGAACCTCAAGGGCCTGACGGTCGGCTCGACACACATCACCCTGCCGAGCTCGGCGTTCGCCGTGCAGGACGACGGCACGGGCGGAGTCATCGTGGACTCCGGCACGTCGATCACGTACCTGGAGCTACAGGGGTACCGCGCGCTGAAGAAGGCGTTCGCGGCGCAGATGAAGCTGCCGGCGGCGGACGGGTCGGGGATCGGGCTGGACATGTGCTTCGAGGCGCCGGCGAGCGGGGTGGACCAGGTGGAGGTGCCGAAGCTGGTATTCCACTTCGACGGCGCGGACCTCGACCTGCCGGCGGAGAACTACATGGTGCTGGACTCCGGGTCCGGCGCGCTGTGCCTGACGGTGATGGGGTCGCGGGGCCTGTCCATCATCGGCAACTTCCAGCAGCAGAACATCCAGTTCGTGTACGACGTGGGCGAGAACACCCTCTCCTTCGCGCCCGTGCAGTGCGCCAAATTGTGAGTACGTACGTGCCGGTGTTGTACCGCGAATACGTTGTTGATTAGTCGTAGATGTGTCGGTCTGTGCATGCGGATGCATGCATGCCGTGTTCATATGCCATGGAGCGATCGATCGGGTCGATCAGCTGCGTGCTTGCTACATTTAATTAGCTCGTCTCGGTCGCTGCTCGACATGCATGGATCGGTGTATGTACTTATGTGACTGGATAGGGCATGGATGGATGATGATGGATCTGTGTATATGACCAATGGTGATATCTGATCAGTTGTACTCCCTCCGTTTCATAATATAAGAACGTTTTTTACACTAGTGTAGTGTCTAAAATGTTCTTATATTATGGGACGAAGGAAGTATAATCTATGGCACCCTGGGTTTTTTATTATGGGAACTATGGAAAATCTTATCTGGCTGACGTTGCTGAGTGAGCATGGTGTTTCAAACATTTTTACTGGCAATTTTAGTTGTATGGGGGATAATAGTTTCTTTAAAACAACATGACATTTTCTGGGAGGATGGCAATTTTGAGCCTTCTTTCCAGAAAGTATCATGTTGTTATGAATCCTCTCGGCTAACTAAAACGGCCATCAGAACGTTTACAAATGACATCCCCTCCCAGCGAACATCAACCAGATAAGAGGGTCCGGAATTATTGTTTCGTTTCGGTTTGTGACTGATTTCTTTTTTATGATAAGCTTCAGCGAGCCTATTAGAGACAATAGAATCAGAAACAAACACAGGTTGGCATGGTGAAAAAAATTCAGAAGAGATGTGTTTGCTGCCAGGGTAAACTCATGTGTTCTATTGTGGGAGAATTACTTTAGTTCAGGCATGTCTAACTAATATGCCCCTCTTTATGATGTCATTCTATCCTACCTCAATGCGGGTTTTAAATAAGGCTGACTTCTTTTGAGCTAGGATGGTCTGGTAGGAGGATGAAGATAGGAAAAGGTACCACCCGGTGAACTGGAAAACATGTTGTAAACCCAGAAACTTGGGTGGTCCGGGTATTCTAAATCTAGAGGTTATGAACAACCAGACATTGGCCACAGCCTGATCCTTGCCAACCAAAAAGAAGGACGACTTCCATTTGTCAATCTTTTCAAAGACCCAGATCACACCATGAGTTGATGGATTGGCCTTGCGGCAATCAACGATTTCACTAGAACCAGTCTTCCCGAACGCTGGATGAGGCCACGTTGCCAAGCCGGTATGAACTATCATGCCTGGTCCAGTAAAGGCTGCCAATTTGCCCTCGCTAGCTGTTTGTGCCGATAAGGAAAGCTCTCGATGCTACATTGTAGAAGGTTGGCAACACGATGACTATCCTCGTCGCCGCTTGTGATTAGGACATCGCATGATCTACTGTAATTTATCCACAAACACAAATACACCCAAGAGCTTCCCTGACGAAGTGTAGGTCCTGAACTAGTGGCCTGACAAAAAGAGCCACGCCGTCGTCATAGATTGTCAGCCTTTGGGTGGTAACGATACCAGGGAATGAGCTGACAACTCCATCCACCATAGCTTGATTGATAATCGTAGTCAACTCGTCCATGGCAATGACGAACAACAAAGGGGAGATCAGGTCCCCTTGTCACAGTCCACAAGCATGATGGAAGCGCCTGCCCAGAACACCTTTCACGATCAGCTTGGTACTCACATAGTAAAGAAGAATGGCGATCCAACATGGCCAACTTGAGCCAAAGACTTCAGTCGTGAGGACCTGGAACAAAAAAGGCCACAATAGAGAATCAAATGCCTTTGTAATGTCAAGCTTCAAGAAGAGTCTCGGATCTTTCATACCATGGATCTTGCGTGCAACCTGACGAATCAACATGAAGTTATCATGGATGCCGCGCTCCTTAATGAAGCGGATTGGTTGGCCTACTATTTCCAGCATGTGGCGGCGGGCACGGATGGCAAGGAGCTTTGAGAGCAACTTGTAGAAGCTATGAGGGAGGTTAATAGGTATAAAGTCGCCAACCTCCAAGGCCTCAACCCTCGATGTGGGCATAGTTGAGCTCGTGAAATTCCCTGCCATCACCCACGAACAGCTTAAGCAGCGCCGCCTGATGCCATTTTTTATGATCGCCCAAGCATTATGATAGAAAGCACCAATAAATCCATCGGGTTCGGGGGCGCTGTCTGGGCATTCCTTTTATGATGTTTCCATAGGGTGATTTCGGGTTTTCCTAGATCAAACTCGTTTGTGGGGTTTTTCTCGGATCAAATGTCAGTTTGATATTGTGGTCCTCAATCCATCTGTTGTTTGTCTCTTCCTCAACTTTGTATTAAATTAACAACATTTTGAGACGAAGTGAGTAGAACATAATTATCATCTTCTAAAAAAAACATAATTACCATCTAGTGCTAATTAGCAAATTCCGAAACTAATGAAAGCAACATACGTGCAAAGAACACAAGGATGTCATGCAACGAAGCGATGCTACCCTCAACCAGTTCACCTTGCCTCCACTACCTTTATGTGCTCCCGAACAAATCGGGAACAAAGAATTACCGCTGCTTGATCTACTTAACCCATTTAACTACTGAGGAACACGCAAATTGCCGCCGTGCTGCATGTCAGTCCACCATAGTACTACAACGTACAGCGCCATGGAGGCCATACCACTGCTACTCTTCCTCGCCCTCCTCGTCCTCCCGGCGTACTGCCTCCAGTCGCCGCGGCAGTCCTATCACCTCGAACTCGCCCGCGTGGACGCCGTGGACACGGGAAGCCTCAACATCAGCGACCATGAGCTCCTCCGGCGCGCCATCCAGCGCAGCCGGGACCGGCTGGCCAGCATCACGCCCCGCCTGTACCCGACCGGCAACCGCAAGGTGGTGGTGGGCGAGGCCCCGGTGCTGTCGGCCGGGGGCGAGTACCTAGTGAAGCTCGGCCTGGGCACGCCGCAGCACTGCTTCACGGCGGCCATCGACACGGCCAGCGACCTCATCTGGACGCAGTGCCAGCCGTGCGTCAAGTGCTACCGCCAGAAGGACCCCGTCTTCAACCCCATGGCCTCGACCACCTACGCCGTGGTGCCGTGCAACAGCGACACGTGCGACGAGCTGGACACCCACCGGTGCGGCCGCAGCGGCAGCGAAAACGACGACGACGACGACGTGTGCCAGTACACCTACACGTACGGCGGGAACTCGACGACGAGGGGCACGCTGGCCGTCGACAAGCTGACCATCGGCGACGACACGTTCCACGGCGTCGTCTTCGGCTGCAGCAGCTCCAGCGTCGGGGGACCGCCCGCGGAGGTGTCGGGGGTCGTGGGACTCGGCCGCGGGCCGCTCTCGCTGGTGTCCCAGCTGTCGGTGCGGAGGTTTATGTACTGCCTGCCCCCGCCGGCCTCCAGGAGCGCGGGGAGGCTGGTCCTCGGCGCCGACGCCACCGCCATGCGCAACGCGTCGGACCGGATCGTGGTGCCCATGTCCATCAACCCGCGGTACCCGTCCTACTACTACCTCAACCTCAACGGGCTGTCCATCGGCGACAAGGCCATGTCCTCCTCCTTCAGGAGCAGCATGAACGCGACGACTCCAGGTACTTCAGACCCCAACCCCAACCCCAACCCCAATGTGGCGGCGTCTCCCGTGCCCGTGTCCGGCGACGGCGACGGCGGCACGGGCCCGAACGCGTTCGGGATGATCATCGACATCGCGTCAACGATCACGTTCCTGGAGGAGTCGCTGTACGAGGAGCTAGTGGACGACCTGGAGGAGGAGATCAGGCTGCCGCGGGGTTCCGGCTCGAGCCTGGGGCTGGACCTCTGCTTCATCCTGCCGAACGGGGTGCCGATGAGCCGCGTGTACGCGCCGTCGATGTCACTGGCGTTCGACGGGGAGTGGCTGAGGCTGGAGAAGGAGCTGCTGTTCGTGGAGGACAGGGAGAGCGGGATGATGTGCCTCATGATCGGCAAGACGGACGGGGTGTCCATCCTCGGCAACTACCAGCAGCAGAACATTCAGGTCATGTACAACCTGCGCCGGCAGAGGATCACCTTCGTCAAGACCAACTGCGAAACCCTGACTCACTAGGATCCATACTCTACTTGGCGTGCTGCGTGTTTCTCTATAGTGCTATTGACCCATAACATATTTAGACATTGAAGAAATCTGAACTGGACAGTGAGGACAGAAAAGGAGCAACCACTCGTTGAATTTGTGAGTGCATTTCTACAGCATATCTATATTATCCGAAAATGTATCAAGCGAATTGATACAATGGTCTAAGGGCATCTTTTTCTCTTCTTTTTTTGCGGATTGTCAATGAATGAAATTTGTGAATCTACGAAGAATGTTAATTTTATGTTCGCACTAAGGAATTCAAATTTTTTGTCCCATTCTACTTTTTCTAGGCTCCTTGCCTTGCTCCTCAGTGCGAGTAAAATAGAAGGACTACCAATGGCTCTCGTCACCATCTCACTTAGGGCATCTCCAACAGAAACCAGCAAATTTCTTCCCGCATCCGTTGGTGGACAACGGGGATCAGTCGGCGGACATGGATGCCGAAGACCGCCATCCAACGCTGCCTGCGTACATTTCAAACACTATCCGAACAACCGAACAAAATTCGTGCAAACATGACCAGATTTTCATAAAAATTGGACAAAGTTAATGCAATGATGCAAACACGGTGGATTTTCATTAGATTTCATATTAACATATGATGGAATTCATTACATTTTAGACATAACTCAACTAAAAGCGGTGCTCGTCCGACTCTAGTACCTAAACTAAAAGATCGCCATCTCCAGCCATGAGCCCCTAAAAATGAAGCTTTGCCTTCTCCAGCTCCGCCTCCGGAGCCCCAGAACTGAAGTTGTCCGCCTCCACGTCGTCGCCAAGCGACTATTGGCCGAAGATGCTCATCCCGCCAAGCTTGGCATCGACGGGAGGGGAGGAGCGGTGGCCTTCTTGAGAACCGAGCGGCGGCGACCTATCGAGCGCTACTCTTCCTCGCTGCCAGCGGCGCCCACAGACGTGCCGGCTTTTGTGGTCGTGCTGGCGGGGCATGGCCTCGGCGGAGTCGGCGATGTCGTCCTCGTCGTCGGTCTTGCCGGGTCCGCCACCTCGTCGCACTCCTTGTAGGCGGATCTCGCGGGCGAAGTGGTAGGAGTCGAGCAGTGCCGCCTACTCCACCATGTCCGCGCTCCGTGCGACCGCCCTGCCGGCGGCGAGCTGCTCCTCCTCTTGCAGGTGCTCCTGGAGGAGTTGGTGGTTGTAGGTGGCATCGACCTGCGCCTCCCGGAACTGCTCCTCCCGCACCATGTACAAGTAATGGCATGGGCCTCGCCGATGATAATGGTGCAATGCACTGGCGAGGGTGGCGTGGACGAGGAGGCTGGCAGACGAGGAGGGTGGCGCCAGCTCGTCATCGGCTGCGTCCTCCATTGGGACATCGCCATCCTCCGGCTGTGTGCCGACCTGCCAGCTTGCAGCAATGGCGACCATCTACTTCTTCTGCTCCGGCATCAGCCCATCCCAGAGAGCTTTGACGCGAGAGGAATCCACTGGAGTGGTGTGGAGAGGGATTGGAGGCGAATGACTACGGCTATGGCCGGCCAGCAGTTTATATAGCAATGGTGGACGGCAGAGGGACGAACGAGTGGCTTGGCAACCGTGTGTCATTAATGTGGGTGGCGGATGGATGGACGACCGTCGTGTCATCTGAACGCGGAACAGTCACGCGCACCGGGAAGCGGCTGGGGTGATGCACTCTCGGTCGGCGCACCGCTTCAATGCCGGCGCCAGTGAGCAGTTGCGTCCGCTCTGGCAGGCATGAATGCGGGCACTGATGCCCTAGAGCGGCGCTGGCGGTTTCAAGCAGGAAGGGCGCACGAACAAGGGAGGAGGTTTGGGTGGGCCAGTCAGAAGGACAGTCGAAAGCGGACATGGCAGCGGTTCATATGACCGTAAAGTCCCCCTACATTTGTCTTCGGTTTGCGGTTTGCGGGAAAAAACATTTCAGACCCATGTTGAATGGCTTCCGCGGTCGGGACAGCGCGGTCCGAGGCATGGATATATTCGCAACTCACAAGCTATTCGGATGTTACAAGAATAAAGACATTTCTGCAACAATCAATTCCGCCTTCATGTGTGTATCCAAAAATGGAAAAACCGCTCTCTAATGTGATTATTACATGGCTACTGCATACTTGTGCACAGCATTCGCCAAATCCTGAACATGCTGATCCACGATACCTGCCATGAACACATAACTGATTCACACACTTGCCTTTTTTACATAGCAAATTTAGACATCGAAGAGTATAGGTACGGTATAGCATTGAGCTCTGCTTCTCTGAACATTCAGAAATCTGAACTGGCCACTGAGGACAGAAAAGGAGCAACCACTCGTTGAATTTGTGAGTACATTTTTACAGCATATCTATTATCATCCGAAAATGTATCAGGCGAATTGATACAATGGTCGAAGGGCATGTTTTTTTTCCTTTTCCTTTTTGCATACTATAAATGAATGAAATTTGTGAATCCACAAGGAATGTGAATTTTATATTCGCACAAGTGAATTCTTTTTTACCTTTTGGGTCCCATTATACTTTTTCTAGGCTCCTTGCATTGGTCCTCAGTGTGAGTAAAATGGAAGGAGAACCAATAGCTCCCATTACCATCTCACTTATGTAATTTTTTATACTGTCATCTATAGAGGGGCATGCTATATTCACAACTCACAAGCTTTTCAGATCTTACAAGAATAAATGATGCTTCCGCAACAATCAATTCCACCTTCATGTGATCCTATAATGACATTATTACATGGTGTCTGCATAACTGCGCACAGCATTCGCCAAATCCTGAACATGCTGATCCACAATACCTGCCATGAACAAATAACCGATGAACACACTTGCAGATTTTCTATAAGAAAAAAGAAAACATAAGTGACAACCTTACCTATTTTGTTTAACGCGTCCTCAAGTTTGAACAGATACTCTTTATTAGGTCCAGTTGGGCCTTCAGCTAGGTAGATTTGCCTGAACATAACATAGATTATCATCGAAATTAACCACATTTTCAGTTCAAACAAAATAGTGCTCAAGTTTAAGGAGGTGCCATACTTGGCCATTTCTTCTAGCGGAGCGGGACCCAGATAGTTTCGGTTGGCTTCCTTATTTGTGGTGGCTAAATATCTGTTGGTAGAAATCAGTTCCATCAGTTTTTTTAAGCAATTTTACCAATAGCTCATTGTAAGACCACAAGACCACTTACATCATCATATCTTGGACTGCTGGTATTTTGAGGGAAGAGTCCTGAAACATTTCAAAATTAATGAGTAATTACATATCGAACAATCTGGAACATAAGAAATTATTCAAGCAATTGGTAGTCATTTTCTTACTGTATACAAGTCAAGGTAAACCTTCTCATCATATTGCTTCTCTCTTACTTCCAGATACTGCAATTCAAGATTGAAGGTAAATTGACAATAGACGCAGGCAAGCAACTCAAAGTCACTTTATGAAAACACCGATCAAGGGCAGTATTACTTCGATGTACAAACGGGCTGTTAGAAGTAGCATCTAGACAAAGTATCTGAGTTCAAATGAAGAGTTCTTACTTTTCTTAAAGAAAATTACTTATCTTAGCTCAAGGCTGAATCATCAATATCTCAACAAGCTATTGATACCATTATAATAAAGCATACTCATACCATTAACCAATCTATTTATCTCCATTATGACAGACAGCCAACCGCATTCTTGTCCGAACCATGGAATAATTGTGCATAATCATTTACAAAGTACAGCATTCATGAACTACACGTATCTCACTTAGTCTATACATATTTCTTCTTTTTACCTCCAGGGCTGTCTGCTTATCTTGCTCCCTTGAAATTTTGTAAGCAACTCCCCACTGCAGTTGTACAACAGAAATTCAATTGCAAAATATGTTCACACTCCGTTAACAGAGTAGCCACGAGAAATAAACAAATACTCCCTCCGTTCCTAAATACAAGTCTTTGTAGAGATTTCACTATGGACCACATACGGATGTATATAGATGCATTTTAGAGTGTAGATTCATTCATTTTGCTCCGTATGTGGTCTATAGTGTAATCTCTCCAAAGACTTATATTTAGAAACGGAGGGAGTACTACTATACAGAATAACCTAACAATATTGGGGAGCATTAGCATAATGAAAAGATGTCACTGAGGAGAACTAACGAACTTACTAACCCATTTCGCACGTACTATCTAGCTTCTCATAAGTTCTCTGAGATAACTCGAAGCAGGTACGATTCGCCATCCTAATGCACTCACTGATCTTGCTTGACAACTTTCAATTTAGTTGTCGATCATGAATTGCTTTCGGCGTTAGGATAAACTAGCTTCCATATTCAAGTTCAAGACCACTGACACGGACAATCCTATCTGATCAAGCGATGCTATACAATCAAAAGTAATTCACTGACAGCGAGGAACTGAAAAAGAACTGATATCTGAACATCACAGGAGGGGTTTATCCTAATCTGAGAGCAGAGAGTTGGGCGGCGTACGCATGTGGACCCGGGCTGGTGTTCCAGCGTGACGGTCCTGCCGGGGAACTCCGGCGTGCCCCTGTGGTCCGTGCTCCCTGTCGATCCGGCGACAAAAACCCAAGAAGAAAACCAGAGGGTCAGCGAGATAGATCTGAGAAGCGCGGGCGAGTGGCCGCCGGAGTAATCAGTTAGCTAATCCATACCCACCCTGGTAGAAGACGCGGCGGTAGTCCCTGACGAAGCCGACGAGGCGGGCGTCGTAGGCGAACCCGGGGTTCCACACCAGGGAGCCGTAGCCGAACACCCACATCACCATGCCTGCCCCTCCCCTCACTTGCTCCCAATCGGCGTGCGTGTGGGTTTGCCTCTGCCGCTTCTCTGATTGGATACCTCCCCTCCCAGGACGACGGTTGGACAGTTGGAGGACAACTGGCTGGGCCAACTGAAGGCCCATGTTTGGGCCCGAACATGGCAGCCCGGTGGTAACACGCCAGTGGTAGCACCACGTTACATATCATCAGATCATTAGGTCGCTAAACTTGTTTAGTACCACATCGCTTGCCTGCGCGGGCTGGAGCCGGGGACTGTGCTATATAATCAAGCCATAGTGCGCCCCGTAAACTTACTTACCTGGACGGGGTCGATGGCTGATCAACAAAAGCCATGGCCTAGGCTAGTGGTCCACATTGCACTTGGTGGATGCACTTGCTTACCATCTCCCCAAGCGGGAGAGTGGACGTCATAATTTGTGATAGAGGGGGTACGCGTTCGCGCGGCCCCTGCCAATTCTTTAATTGAAAATTTGATGAATTTGTATATATATGTGCTGCTTTTTGTTCATGAATTATTATGAATGACTCTATTCTAGAATTTGAAAATTTAACTGAGCTTACTCTATTCTAGTCTTCTGGTAACACTTGCTCTTAAACATTTGGCCTCCAGAAAAGCAGCACCTACCAAACATAAGAGAAGGCCAACATTTTTACTCCTACAAACACTAAGGAAAAGTAGCATTCAGGAACAATTACGAGCACATGCCAAATCCCCAGTCAATAACTCCAGAACACAAAGACACGTTCTCTTTCCAAAGTAACATTGCAGGATCAATCCACACAATCAAGAACACACATACAGAGCAATTACCTCAGAAGACAGACGCCAAGCTAAAAACAATGCTTAACTCGGTCAGACAACAGTAAGCATTTCAAATTGATGTTTAATAACCAAAAGGAAGCCTGCAGTTTCTGATATATCCCCAAAAACCCAGCCGTTTAGCCCCCTGGATTTTGCACCACAGAGTCAATCATCGCTTTCAGTGTCATCGTAGTCGTAATCGCCACCACTGCTCGAGTTCTCGTCGTAATCAGGCTCCCATGGCTCCCGGAACGACTCGAGAGCGCAGCATCTCTCCTCAATGTCGCCGTCAAGCCTGACATTCAAGCTGCCAAGTATATCCAGTGTACGCAGCAGAGGGCATTTGGTGAGGATGGCATCAAGGCCAACATCACTGAACAGACCATATGCAAGCTCAAGTTGCTTGAGCATCGGCATGGTATTCGCAACCGCCAGGGCCTCGTCTTCGACCACTTTAGGTGCTGCATCGTTGCCTTGGGGGGACTCCGGAGGCATGTTCCTCTTCAGCTGAGCAAGCGACTTGCATTGTCGGCCTATTGCTTCCATGCCTCTCGATGTGACTTTCAGGCAGTAACTGATGTCCAACACTCTTAGGGCAGGAAAGCATTTCACGTACTTCTCCACGGCTTGGTCAGATATCTCGCTCATCGGGATCTGGAGGACATTAAGCAACTTCCCACTGTCCAGTGGAAATTAACCATCACAATCAGAACTTCAATTTTTTCGATAAAGAATCAGAACTTTAACAGTTGCAGCAATGGTAAATTAGGTGCCAAATTTGCAGCATACGACAGGAAAGAAAAGATGTAGTACCGTTAAGCCAACTGGCACATAACAGAGCAATGGCATTACACAAAATGTCATAGAGAAGTATCACAGGCAGAGTTATAGTCCTAATCTTCTATGCTACATAGAAGTTCTGAACTGAAGCAGTACAAATTAAGCAATATGTGATATGTATCAAGAAATAGATTAGCTAGTTGGTGGTGATTTTCTTCACATGACAAGAAGCCTCAGAAAAACCAGGACCGGCATCATCTGAAACTAGTGGTTCCCATTTTGTTTTGAGAGAAAACAAAGGTTGGCCCTAATGTCATCTAACAATATCCACACATATCATAGAATCAAAATAGCAGATTATCATCCTGTCAAATCAAAATAGCAGATCATGATGTTCACATTTGCACACAAGTAGATGCCCTTCAGTAGCAAATTAGCAGAGGTTTATCCCCAATGCACTTGCGTGGGTGTGTGCCTGCGTGTGACGGTGTAATCCCTGAAAAAAAAGTATGGCTCTGAACTCTGATTCGTTCTGTAAGACTAAAAACGTAGGAGGTGTGTTGGCAAAACTTCTTTTTTTTTTAATAGAAGTGAGCTGCCACCTACAAATGGTTATCGTATAAACATGGATTTCACAGTGTCATCACTGGTGCCTGATCACTAAACTGAAAAACCTCTAGCAGCAGCTCTAATGCACAATAGCTCGTAGGCAAAACTCTACAGCTTGAAAGCCATCAATTAATTATTACCCCAAATATATGAGTTCTCACAGTTCCCAACTATGAGTCTCCCAAACTATTGATGCAAAATTGGCAATTTTACTAGCAGTCATCGACATGTTCAAGCAGCGGGTTTTTTCCACCACAATTCACAAAGGCATCGACATGTCACGGCAGCTTCCTTCTGCTACTAGCATGAAACCAAGAACTACCTTTCGGGGCAGGCAAAGGGGGCAGCGCGACTTACGAGGCGGCGACGTAGGCAAGCGCGGCGTCGCCGACGTGGTAGGCGGAGAGCCGTCGGATCGTGCCCTGGGAGCGGGCGACAAGGCGGCGCACAGCTGCGTCGGCCCTGACCCGGCACTTGACGCGGCGGCACCAGGCCTCGATGTCCACGTCCCCCCACATGTCCGGCGACGCAGCGGCCTCCCTCCACGCCCTGCACACCGCCGCGGGCCCGCGCGCAATCTCGTCGGCGGCGAACCTGCCCCGCAGTATCAGCGCCATTATCTCCGGGCTCGCAGCCTCCGTCCACCTCCAATCGTACATTTCCTCCTTGACCTCATCGCCCCTCACGTCCCCTCCACCGCCCCCTTCCACGGCCACGCAAGGACTCGCCTTTTCCGTCTCCGGCAAACACCACTCGTTCTCTCCTCCGCCGGTGGCCGCATCCGCGCTCTTCTCCGCCGCCTCCGCCCAGCTCGTTCCAAAAAACCCTCTTCCGCCGCAGCTTCGTCCATCAAGCCCCACCATTTCCGCCTCCATCTCCATCCGCCACCCTCCGCCATCTCCGACCAAGGCTGCTCCGCCACCAACTTTGGGCTTCTTCTTCATGGCCTCGGCGTGCGACCACTTCACCACGGGCGCCGGCAGTCTCCCTCTCCAACCCCCATTAGGCCGCTCCCTCTTCGCCTCCCACCCCGAGCCCTCCCCTGCGGGGAATCCGGCGCCGGACGGAGGGTTCCGACGCTTCATTGCCGGCGATTTGCCTCGGCCAACTCGCCGTGTTTGTTTTGGGGTTTTCCGTTCCCTTTTTGGTTGGAATTGGGGAGGAGCGGAGAAGCGCACATCCGGCTCACTAGTAGAGCTGAGCTAACCTCTTGTAGCAATGGAGATGCCCCACCCACGCCGCGGATCGGCGGAGCTGATGTGCGACGCGTGTCTACTCCAACGGATCGACGCCCTTGCCTCTTGGAGTTCGTGGGTTCGGGATTCGGGGGTACTGGACTGCGGGTGCACGGTGGCGTTTCGCATTCAAAGCGGGAGATCAGATCAGTAAACTGAGTATAGGTGGGCTAGGCAACTCCTAGGCGGTCCACCAAAACAGACACCAGTAAATATTTGTGGACATAATTGACCATACTAAATGGACAGATAGAATTGGGTGTTCCCCCTCAAAAAAAAAAAAAATTATTCATCAAATGTTTATTTTTTTGTCCAATGAAGAGGAGAGAGAAAAAAAGAGAAAGGGGAAAAGATGGATTTGTGATGGGTCTAATGCTAAGTTGGTGTGTCTGCAATGTGCACTTCTCCAAATCACTATGTACTATGTTTGGTACCGGTTTATGCGATTTTAAATATTTGCTCGTGTCCGCAATATTGATGACTCCTGTTGGAGGGCAAATATTGTCTGGGCCGCCGATCCAAATATTAAAAGCGATTTGGTGGGTCACGCTGCGGGAGCCCTTAGGATGGATTGATGTAATGTTTCTTTTATTATTGATAAGATAAGATTTTTCGCTGCAAATTTCATTGTAAATGAAGTTAATAAGGGCATCTCAAAGGGCAATGTTAAATCTAAGTCTTCGTATGTTTGTGGACATGTCCATGGATAAATATCATCTGCCTCTAAAAAGTGGACGTCCACCACCGTCCTCCAATTCTCCCTTCCCCATATGTATGGTCCATTTTGTCCAAAATTTCCAATATTGCTATTATATTACACACATAAAAATCAAAATTGAATACAAATAAAAAGCAATGATTTAATAATCAACATGTCAAACAACTCAACAATTCAGACATGATCCTCTTACAAATGATTTAATAATTCAAACATAGCTGATAAATCCAATGAACAAAAAAACTTGTGTTGATGTCTCTGTGCATCGCGTGAACCACTCAGCAGCGTCATCCATGAGACTAATGTCAGCCACCATGATCCTCGACGCCTCGATAATCCTCATAAGCACAACTTGTTCGGCCTCGGTTGTCGCTCGCTTTGCTTCAATGCCAATCCCCCCCCTCCCCCTCTCTCTCTCTCTCTCTCTCTCTCTATATATATATATATATATATATATATATATATATATGACAAAATAAAAACTTATTATTTTCTCAATTTTAGTTGTAGACAAGTTTTAGCAATTCTACCAAGTCAAGCAACATCCTACACATGTAAGTCTAAGAGTTGTGCAGCGGAAAGTAAAGACTTTGCACATGAACGTAAAGGAGGGATCAAAGAAATCAAACGCAATGAAGACACGGTGATTTTTGGCGTGGTTCCGATAGGTGGTGCTAGCATACATCCATATTGATGGAGACTTCAACCCACGGAGGGTAACGGCTGCGCGAGTCCACGGAGGGCTCCATCCACGAAGGATCCACGAAGAAGTAACCTTGTCTATTCCACCATGGCTTACACCCACGAAGGACCAACATCACTCGGTGTAGATCTTCACGAAGTAGCCGATCTCTTTGCCCTTACAAACTTCTTGGTTCAACTCCATACGATCTTGAAGGCTCCCAAGTGACACCTAACCAATCTAGGAGACACCACTCTTCAAAAGGTAATGGATGGTGTGTTGATGATGAACTCCTCGCTCTTGTGCTTCAAAAGATAGTCTCCTCAACACTCAAGCACTCTCTCACAGATTTGGCTTGGGTAGGAGAAGGATTGGAGTGGAAAGCAATTTGGGGAGGCTAGAAATCAAGGTTCAAATGGTTGAATTGGAATGCCTTGATCTCAACACATGAGATCGTGGTTCTCTCTCGAAAAATGAATGGTGGAAGTGTAGTTTAGTTCTGATTGCTCTCTTTTAGAGTAAGTGGGGGGTGGAAGGGTATATATAGTCAGCAACAAAAATCCAACTGCTACAAACTTTTTACAAAACTCAGTGGCACCAAAATGAAATCTCGATGGAACAAAACAGTGCAAAGATTCGAACGTTAGGCTTTTTGGTGAGACCGAACAAATCCTCTCGGTGGCTTCAATTAGCGATGACCTAAGCAGATACCTTGTTTCAGTAGTTTCGACTGTTTCAACTTGGTAATTCCGAAATGAAGTCGATGGGTTACATAAACTTGGTCACTACACTCTGGTGGGACCGAATGCCATCTTGGTGGAACCAAGTTGTAACGCCCCGGATGCAACTTTCCATATTCGTAACTCCAACTCTTGCCTTTTCCGGAGATGCGATATGATATTTCCTTCGTGGTTGGGGTTTTGTCGTTTGTTTTGCATTTTGTTCTTGTTTTGCATCTCGTCTCATGTCATCATCCGCATGTTTTTCAAAACTTGCATCCGTTCGGGTTCTCCCGGTTCTCTCCGTTGTCCGTTCGGAGTCCAGACACACTCGCACGCGCTCGCGACACCTCCGAAATATATTTTATTAGTGGCATAAAAATGTTCTCGGAATGGGTTGCAACTTGCCGTGCGGTCTTAGTATAGTGTAGACAGACCGCCTGCCAAGTTTCGTCGCATTCGGAGTTCATTTGATAGCCCAACCGTTAAATGTATAGCGGCACCGTTGCCGGATTATTCGTCGGATGTTTCGGTCTTCGAAACTGCCGCCGGGCTGCCCTTCTCTTCTCTCTTCTCAGCCCAAGGCCTCTCTTCACAGCCCACCAACCCCTCTCCTAGTCGCTCTCCGCTCCGGAACCGTGGGATCGAGATCCGAGGGTCCCGAAACCCCTCCTAACCCCCCAACTCTAGCCCCTCCTGCTATATATGGACCCCCCCTGTCCATTTTCGGACTAAACCCTAGTATAACCTAGCCTAACCCCTCCCCTAACCTGCAGCCGCCGCCACCTCCCACCCCGGCCTCGTTTTCCGTGCCGGCCAAGCCCACCGCTGCCAAGTGGCGCGCCCCCACTGGCCTCCGCCGCCGCAGCCAGCGCCCCGGACCAACCGGAAGGCGCCACGTCATGCCCCCAGC